>NC_058339.1:56741878-57044909 GCF_905475395.1 Chrysoperla carnea
AAAATAAATTTCTAAATTCAGATAAACCTTTATCAGTTATCTTTATGCTTTAAAGTGCCCATAATCACTTTGGCGTGTAGTTTCAAACTGAATTCCTCCGACGTAACAAAATAGACGTAACATTGGGCCTTGATAATCTAACCTAACCTAGCCATACGGTTTCAAAGATGAGTTTCAAAGATATGGCTGATCCGAAGGCCCAATGAGACAATTTAGCTCAATAGTCAATACCAAGATCAATGTCTCAATAGTTACTTTCAGGTTTAAAACACGCTATCCAAAGCTGCCTATAAATTTATATAATTGTTCTATGGTGGGAACACGAACATGCGGAAAGGGACTGTTAAAGTGATTTTATGTAATTACATTTATTTATTGTTAACTTTGTACCAAAACCTGGTTTTTGCCATCAATATTCCTATCCATTACAAAACTTAGGCTAAATTAAATATAATCGTCATGAATTAAGAAATATTTCTGTATTAAGTATTATCGGAACGATTGTTCGAACTCTAGTTATCTATATGGATAATTATCTGGATCGTTTTGAAAAAAAAAATAGTCAGTCATAGCGACTGTCAAGGGAATTGATTGAACTTAGAACTTTTGAATAACTGTGTTTTTAAATTTTTACTGTTTTCACAAAAACTAAGGAAGTACATATTTATACATTAATAAGTCCAATATAAATTAATCCATAAATAGAACTTTTCTGTATTGCATTTAATACGGGGATAAAAACTCAATGATGGCTGATGCATGTTTACTTGGAGTTTGATTGGCCAAAACTAATTTTGTACATATTTTATTCAATTGAAAGTTGTATTTATTTTTTTCAATACAAATATTTAAAAAAAAAAAGTAAGGACGGTCGACAATATCATATTTATATTAAACATCATAGAAATGAAATAAATGCAGTTATAATAAGGTACATATATTTCATGGAAAAATATAATATTTCCTTTATAAAGATATTCAATTTTAATCTAGCTGAATGTATTATGAAGTATGGAATAATTTTTATTTTTTTGTATTATAACCATATTTTATAAATATTATTATTTTTTTTTTATGTATATAAAAGTCGAAAAAGAAACGAAAAAAAAGCACAGTATAAAAAATTTTTCCAGTTTCAACGTTTCAGTATTTGATTATATATTTTACAGTTACGCTCATGTTTACACAATTGCAATTTCCAAGTCTTAAAAAACCATCGAGAAATTTTTCAGCTACGGAACAATAGACTCGCATTTGAAACTTATCTAAGAACACTCTCCATTAAATTACCTTTTAAACAAAACCAAAAATTCAAAATCGGTTCATCCGTATATCCGTTGTTCTCGACTCATAAACGATGTATGATCACGGTAGTTGGGACACAAATTAAAAAAAATATATTTTTCAATTTGCTGGTGAATTATGTTATAACTTGACGATATGAAACGAAAAGTAAGAATACAATTTTTCGATATCTGGAGTAATTTTCAAAATGTCGAAAATTAAAAATTTTGTTTAATTATTAAGCTTTCGATATTTCGAAAACCAAGGCAGATTGTATTCTTATGTTTCGTCTACATTCATGAAGTTCATCATCAAAATTTATCATCAAAGGTATAAATAATTTCATTCTAAACTTGCTTTGGCGCTCGTACTACCTTAATATTGAAAAATTCCCGTTTAATATACAAATATTTTATTATTAAAAAACTGTTTTAAATAAAAATATAACAAAGCCGTATTAAAAATACTTAAAAATTTTAATAAAAATAACATTAAAAACTCGTAAGCAGCAGAGCACTTTAACTAAAGCCATATTTTCTCCTCATTTAATATTTCTTACTGTTATGTTTTTTTATTGAAGCAACCTTTTTGTCTTTGGGCAGAAACATGATATCTGAAAAAAAACTTCTTAAAAAATTTTGTTCTATAAAAAAAGAGATAAGAAAGGCTGCAAAACTATCATTCTCAAAAGTTCTTGGCATTCGCAAACAATGCCAATTTTTAACCATTTAGCTCTATTTGTAAGGGATATACGGATGTGGGAAGCCATAAAATGGGCATCCCAAATTATATGTTAGGTATGTAAGATTGACTTCTAAGGATATCGCTGTTTATAAAAATAGGTGCTCATTAAACAGCTCCAAAACCATACAAAATATTTTGTGGGTGCTATGAAATGGATTTACAACACACCCTGATGTCCTTCGATACGGTGAATAAGTCTATATTTTTTTTTTTTTTTTGGGAGAAAATATGACTAAAAATAAAAACTTCTGTTACTACCCCAAATGTAGAGACTATTTATAGTTACAAATTCAAAAAATTTGATTAAAAAAATATAATAATAATTTCATCCCTTTAAATTCTCAGTAAGTGAATTTTGTATCCATAGACCATAGCTTTCGAATATACGCTCACTGAACAGAATCATACCTTTTGAATTAATATTTTTAAAAGTTTGTAAAAGTGAAATCATTATGGTGTAGGTGTTGTTATCTTGCTTCAATATTGTAAAAAAGTTTGGGGTTATTTGCACGCTAAGAGTGTGTAAATAATGGGCCAGTTTTCTTCCCTTTCTCTACGGTACGACTTAATTGTTTCTCTTACAAGATGGTGTACGAAAATTTTAAAATTTTGATAATATAGTTATCTCTCTTCAACCTCCACATAAATTATCGTCGATTCTGTTATTCTGTTACAGTAAAATTAACAGTGCCGTGGCAAAAAATCCGAACTTTAGTTAAGGTTATCTGGATAAGAGACGGTCAATCGACAAATTTTTATACTACTATAAAAGCCTCTATAAGTACAAAAAAATTTAAATTTCCAAACACTATGTCCGTAGCGAGGCAACAACAAATGTTGCAAGGCAACATTTGAATTTTTTTAACCCTTGAATTCAAGAGTATCTTTGTTAGAATAAAATTAAGTATTTTCCCCCACCAAAGGGTTAAAATTATTTAATTAATATGCAAATTTCATGTTATTTATGTAGTCTTAGGATTTTTTATCTTAAGTACAAAACCAAGCTCTGAAAAACTATCACCACATTAGTCTGTTGTATTGCGGAATTTTATGGAAACTCGATCTGACCATTTGACAATACTTAAGACCACGTTCTAAAAATAATATGTTCGTAAAAATAAATTGTTTCGGTAAAAAGCCTTTCCGAGAAAATTTATATGAAAATATTATTTTTGAATATATTAAAACATACAACTTTTTTTCAATGATTATTTTCGTCAAATACTTATCATTTTTGCTTCTTGTTCGTTTCTTTTCAGGCAAGAATAAAAAGAAGTCCGTTTGAATTGAAATTGGATAATTTCAGTTTAAGTATGGCGAGCTGTGAGATAGTTGTTAAATATCTAAAAAATTAAAAATTAAATGTTAGTTAATAAAAAAATAATTTCATTAAATTATACGACGAAAAATACTAAAAAATGAAACTTAAGAACCTCCTACATGTAACATTGTTTCATTTATTCTTTAACAAATGCGGCTTAAACTTTTTTGTTAGAACTTATATTATTATAAATAAACTGTAATAAATACTTTTCTAAGAAAAAAAGTTTTTCAATTTCCATAGCAATTTAAGTTTATACTTTACAACACCAAGTGTGTCAGAAAATGTAGCCAATAATCAAGAGGGTGAAAGAACTTCTGGTTTTTCAACCAGCTTTATTTCTCAAGGCACGAGAATTCACGAGTGTTTGGAGATATTATTTAAAAAATTTTTGCTTTATTACAAATTAGATTGATTAGATGAGATCAATTAAATCAAATGGTATATTTTTAGTTACGATAAATTGGACTTGAATAGAGAATTTTATGCCCTATTAAATGATGTATCACAAGCTAGGCGTGATATTTGAATTAGATATCATTTTTTAATTTACCTCTTGATATCTTAATCGACGCGTTTTTTCACTCAAAATAATAATCACGTCAGGCCTAGAGTTATTAAGGGTGGGCGAATTTGAAATTAACACACTGTATAAAACGTAAGTATATAAATTTATTAAAATGAAAATATTTAATTGAAAAAAAAATAATTTTTTTTCAAAGAATAATAATAAAAAATAAAATAAAGATTTATTTAAATATTTTTTTTAAAATCTCTATTCTCAGAACATTTAGTTAAATTACCCGTTATAAACATACATTTTCCTTATCTACCTTTTTAATTATAACGATGCCATTAAAAATAACAAATAGGCCTAAGACTAATCAGTTTAAAAATAATAGTCCTGAAGCTAACAAATTTCTTAATTGTTTTTAAACAATAAATTCACCCAGGAAAAGTTATTAAAGGTAGTGCGAAAACATTCAGCAAACACAATATTGAGAGGATATGCACTACTTAAATTATGGGCCCGACAAATTTTTAATTGACTCTACCTCAGTTTATTTTCAAAAATTTCTTTGATGGAAATGTTTCATATTGTATTAGGTAATCGATTACGTGAACTGTATTGAATTATTAGTTTTTTTTTTTAATAAACTTAAAAAAAATGATGATTTTATACGTATTTTTTATACTTTCACACGTACTGAAATAAGAAACCCATTAATTTTATCAAGTTTCAAATTTATATGATAACATAAAATTGATATTAAAATTGAGTAGACATGCAGAAAATAAAGTATATCATTTTTTGACTGGGTAGATATATCAATTCAAGGATTTTTCTTGTAAATAGCATGTAGAGATAAAATTGCTGTTATAAAATTAAGTTTTCTATGTTCGTAAAAAAAAACGTGTGCAATTGCAAATCTTTAAAGTAATTCTTAGAACTGAATAAAAAATAATTTAGAACCATACAACTCTGAAGTAGAATATAAGTTAAGAAAAAATCTGGCCGTTCGTTTAAATATATTCCACACCTATACTGAGTATACTTTTCACGAATAAGTTCCTTCAAAGTCATTCGCTAAACGCATAGTCAAATTTTGCGTGAACCCAATTTCATTATACAGTCGATATTAAACGCACACATAGTTTTTAAATTCTAATAAATATAGATAAGCATAATTTATTACGGTTGGAGCATAAAACTTTTTTTGTACTTTTTTTGTTTTGTTATATGGTAAAAAAAAATATTAAAATCATTGAACTAACGGCAAAAGCAATGAACTTTTCTCCATTAAATATGAATTTATATTTTAGATAAAAAAATTTTTCAATGGAGGAAGTTTATCAAATATCGAATACTTTAAAAAATGATATTTGTTTGAAATTTTTACGTTGTTTTTGGATTTTTTACTATACGCACTCTACCATAAAAAATTTTTACCTTGGCTTGGTGGTAATAATAACCCGTTTGTGTAGAATATAGTGTGTTTAAAAGCGTGCGATGCGAGAAGTGTAATATAACGATAATGATGGCAACAATAAATCATGTTCTTAGACCATTAGTTAATACTTGTTGGAAGCCAATTATTCATTAAAAAAATATTAGGTAAAATTTTTAGTAAAAAATAATTCTTCCTATTGGATTAAGAGAAAGGCCAAAAAATTCCTTGAATTTACTAAAGCTGATAATTTGAAGATTGGATATAGTAGTTGTGTACAGAAAAATACGGTCAGTCAGGCGAACGCTAGAACAGGAGTCAGATATATGCTATCGAGACGGTTATGATTTCCATGGTACCTAAATGAATTTACTAAAGCTGAAAATTGTTATACATAATGTATAAAGCATATAAATAACAGTTATAATTGTCAGTCAGTTAGTTGTTAGAACAGGGTTGGTCAGTCAGCCCTTATTTATGAACAATAAATAGATAAGATTCATTTATAATTTCCGTGGTATTTAAATAAATTTATTAAAGCTGAATTTGTTATACAAGTTGTATATTGTATAGAGATTTCAGTTATGACAATCAGTAAGTTAAAAGTTAGAACAGGGATGATCAGTTAGCCCTTATTTATGAACAATAAATAAATAAGATTCATTTATGATTTCCGTGGTATTTAAATAAATTTATAAAAGCTGAAAATTGTTATACAGCTTATATATTGCATATGGATAACAGTTATGACAGTCTGTCAGTTAAACGTTAGAACAGAGCTGGTCAGTCAGCCCTTATTTATTATAAAACTTAAAATTGTTATACAGCTTGTAATTTAAAGCATCTTTTTAAACTGAATTCATATACATTTTTTTAATAATATTGACAAGGAAAGGCATTTTAGGTTTTTTGCTAAACATGGCCATATAAATTAATATCAACTGGTTCCGCCATAATTGTGAATAAGTGCACAGTAACGTATATGGTTAACTGTCGTTGGAGCTAAGTAACATCTGCAAGCTGCTATTATATCAGTAGCAGGTAACAGTAAGAATAGCAGGGATTATTTACCCCCTTGTTTTCTTACCCTTTATCCTAGTTGCCCTTCGTCGATATATCAGCTTGCTTCAGAACAACATGTTAGTAATTTTACAAATAATATTTTTCATGGTTTACGATCTTGAAATATGTTCTGTTGTTCATTAATATTTTTTATACTTCCGATTATCATATTTCCTTAAATTGTTATCCCTTGTATCTATCACTTTTCAATGCTAAGTTCAAGCACAGAAAATATTCAGTAAACATGAGTTGTAGTTATTTCAAAAATGGAAACAAATTTTTTGATGAATTCTTTCATTCTAGTCCAAACAAGAGTGTGCGTGACACATTGCCCTGTCATTATCTTATGGTCTATTGGTTATTCTATGGTTGTGTCAAGTAATCAATAAAATAAATGATGCAATGAAATAAAGAAGACAGTTTAAAATATACAATAAACAGACAGTTGAGGTATGCCACTATATAGGCCTTGTAAATTAGGTTTTTGTGCGAGTTATTACATAAAATAAATTATGTCGCATACATTTTCTTGAATAACATTTGCAACAGGCTGTCAATAAAAGATACAAACGACTCGTACAATAATTACATATTCAACCATACTACTATACACATTTGTATGTTTATTACTACTGCTGCATTGAGGAAATTTGCATAAGAAATATTTCTCTATGGAGTAAAAAAAAAAACACAAAACATGTATGCAACAAGAATATAAAATACAAAGAATAATAATAAGTACAATATGTATCTAAACAAAAAAGAATTTGGAACGCAAGAGCTACATAAACTTAGAGAATATTCATTGTCACTCAGAAATTATAATAAAATAAAGTCTGGAAACTAAAACACCGACTCTCTTACAAAATCTTGCTCTTAAAAGTATGAAAACAAGAAAATATTTTCATCTGAAATTATTGTTATGATTAGAAAAATCGTTATTACAGTCGGGGGACCTCTTTTCCGTCCTGTGGAAACTTTTTAATTCTAGAGGTCCTCCGACTGTAATCATAACAATAATTTCAGATGCAAATTTTTTTGTATTCATACTTTAAAGAGCAAGATTTTGTAAGAGAGTCGGGGTTTTAGTTTTCGAGTAAAAAACGCCCGTTAGGCTAGGCAGTTTTTAATATCGTACTTTCGGTAGTGAAAAATAAATTATGAAATTTGATAAAAAATAAAATTAATGTAGAAATATAATTAAATATTTTGATTTTGAGTTATAAAAGCATATAATTGTTTTATAAAAATTAAAAATCGTTTCTTTTAAACCGTATATAGTCATTAATCATAGAATATTATACATAGATAACGCGAGGGCTATGCTAGCCTGTAAGTGGATGCGATATAATGAATAAGTAAGGAGACAGTTAGTTCCTATGCGTCCTTGTCATAGTCATATGTCATAAAATGCTTTCATTGTATTACCTAAATATGTTTTTAATGACATAAATATTAGAAACGCAAAAAAAAGAGTCCAAGAATCAACATAGAAGTGGATTATGGTACGAGTTCCACCATTAGGAGAATGAATTACTGCTTCGAAATGCTTGGAATATTAACTGTTAATAATTCAAAAATGGATGACAAAATAAAAAAGATTTAAAATTTAATATAATTTTATGGCAAGAAAGCGTGTTAATTTTGCCCGAATATAATTTTTTGTGGCTTTTTATTAGGAAAATCAACCTTTTGGAGTACTTTTTCAAACATAGTAGAATAATCTATTTATAAACAAATACCAACGCAAAATATCCTACACTTTCATTGTTCTCAAAAAATAGTATTAAAACTTTACTTCCAACTCTTAGATAATTATATAGTCTTTGGTTTCAGAGTTAGCTACTGTCATAATATAGTGGAAAAAGCATACTCTGAATTATTTCAACATCTAGCAAACAAACAGGCAAACAGACAACTTCAGTTTCTTTTACAAAAAAGTCAGGTGATATATAATACAATAAATTTCAATTCATCACATATTAAACTAGAATTCATAAAAAAAAATTGTCCTCAATAGAAGTCATTTTCGTTAACTTTTAGGTAGGATCAATGGACATTTGATGAACTTTGCTCACAATTTAATCTTTAGTACAACCTCAATAGTTGTTGTTCCCTTTGTTTTTTCGGAAAATTTGCAAAAAATTGAACAAAAAAAAAAAAGAAAAATTCAAAAAGTTATTCAAAGAAAGCGTATTTCAAGCACATACTTCGACTATATCGAAGACGAAGCACTACACTATTATACTATGGGTACATACAATATTGCATTTTAAAATGACAAATATTATATAACAACGGCAGATAAACAGATATCTTACCTACAGGAGTAGTTTTTACTATCTACCTCCATTTGTGTAGCAGCATAATATAAACAACTTTTATTGGTACCTGTGTCAAAGACAAGCACCATCATTCAAATAACTTAAATAATTACTTAAAATAGTAGGTAATAATACGCTACCTACTACAAGGTAACAAAAGAATTGTCCAACTGCTTTACGAAACCATTGATTCGATTACTAACATTCATAATAAATGGAAATGTTAAAGTAAATAAGTCTAGCAAGTGAAATTTACAAAATTTAAAAAGCCCGACAAATTTTTCGGCAACGGAGACCTAAACTCGCATTTGAAACATATCTAAGAAATATCTCAAATAAATTACCTTTTTCCTTAAAGCCTTTTCCAAACTGAGCCGATTTGGATGATCATTGCCAATTTTTTAGCCTTTTCTGGTACGAAATCCTAAATTCACACTTGAAGCATAGCTAATAACACTCTTCATTAAATTGCCTTTCAAACAAAAACAAAAAAATCAAAATCTGTTCATCCGTTTAGGCGCTACGATGCCACTGACAGACAGACAGACACACATACATAGCGGTCAAACTTATATCACCCCTTTTTTTTTAGTTCGAGGGTCAAAAAGTGAATGAAAATGGTAAGATCATAGGCTTCAATATTTTATGCCTCAACCCCAGCTTAATAAAGCCTGACATCTCTAAAAACCATCTAAACGTATAGATCATAGTTATTTTCATTTCACAAAGAAATAAAATAATCAACATTTTGTTATCTTAGCCAAGGTACAAAATTACTTCTCATAAAATTCTTAAATAAATTATTTTTGAACTTAAACTTTACAATCCCGATTTTATCTCCTTAACCTTGAATACAATGCACTGATTGTTACGATAAATATACTATCAAACCGAAACTAGAACTACTAATTGGATCCCTGTATCTTTCATAGTATTGGAAAAATTTTTTGGAAACACGTTGTGTTAAGGTTACTATTGCAACAGACACTTAACTGTATTTGAATCAAACTTCGTAAACTTCTTTTATGCGTGTTTGTTATGAAAACTTTTATGTATTCTACGACAATACTTTTTGATATTTTCTAACAACTATTTATACTCTATTGTTATTTTCAATTCTATTATTCTATCTTATTTTTATAGCTGCTTTTATGAGACATCATACAGAAATTTTCATGTCATTAGGTTCACAATAATCAAACATTAATTATACTCATCAAAAGTATTAAAATAGTTTAAAAACACATAATGTTACCAATTAAA
Source organism: Chrysoperla carnea (assembly GCF_905475395.1). Lineage (NCBI taxonomy): Eukaryota > Metazoa > Arthropoda > Insecta > Neuroptera > Chrysopidae > Chrysoperla > Chrysoperla carnea. The sequence continues at coordinate 56,751,826 of NC_058339.1, forward strand.
ATATTTCAAACAGTTGTATGTCTACGAAAAATGATTGAATTTTAAAACTATGTTTTTGAAATCTATGGTTCAAATTTTATTATCCCTTGTTACTTTTTACAGAGAGTTGAAAGAGCTAGGAATGTTATCCTTAACTTGATTTGAAACTTAGAAGCATACAAAAATTTTTTAAATTATTTTTTCTATTATGGCCACTAACAGTTTTTTTTATTTTTCTTGAAAATGACGTATAAAAAGTTTTTGTACGATCTTTTTGGACTAAAATATTAGCTTTTCAACAAAATTTACTTTTCAAGATTAAAAATCATAGGAAATAAACATCGTACTGAAATTTATCTCATATGATCTCTCATTCGAAAACTTAAATTAACTTCTTTGAAGCCCTTGCATGTTTTTTGAAATAAACGCCTATCACTTTCCCACTTTACGTTTTAAAAACATGAGAAAAACTACATTTTTGCATGTTCAAAGTGTTTTTTCATCTGGCCGTCATTTTGTAAAAAATAAGGTTTCTAAAATCTCATCATAATTTTTCAGTAAAAGTAATTAAAATCGTCCTTTTCATTGATTTTCATTATCAATATCACAATATTATTCTTTTCTTCTAAAATTTCAACAACCTGTACTTAGAGAAAGACAGTTTCCCTGACGAAAGCTGAATAAAAAAATTACATTATTTTAACGATATGTTGATAAAGTCTTGCTGTTATAAAATATACCACGCCGAATATTTACGAAAGATAAAAGACAACAATTCCTGAAATATAAGTTTGGATATAAAATAAAGTATCTTCTTACACCTTATTTGGACCAATAAAAACAACAAGTGAAAACACACAATTGACTGAGTAAATTGTTGAAATACCATGTTTAGAATGTGTTGATTACACTGTCACATTACACATACATACATGTCACACATACATTTAATTGATATTCCAATATAATACATATACATAATTTGCGCCTAATTTACACTCTCACGGGTAAACAGTGATGTTTACGAAAAAACTTTTGTTCTATCTCTAACGGTTTACAAGATGGGTAATACGCACCCAAGACCCAATTGACCAATTTTGCCCACCGAGCACGCTGTAAAAATTTCAGCTTGATATCATGTTTCGTTTTTGAATTATCGTGTTGACATACAGACGGGCAGACAACCTAAAATGGACTAATATATAAACACCTATATGATAGGTGATTTTATAAACACCCATACCAAAATTTTCATCGTAGCATAAATATTTTTAAGCGTTACAAACTTGGGACTAAAGTTGATAACTTAATATAATTAACACCAGTATTAAAATTTTATTTATGTAAATTGGAAAATATGAATATTTGCTTTTATTCAAATTTTTTTTGTATTACATAAATATTTAATTGAAACTTAACATATTTTATACATAAAAACTTGTTATAAAGGGTTTTTTATTTAAAATGAAGGAATTTTAAACTTTGAACAACTTATGTATGAGATATTATAAAAATTTATCTGGAAGAGTATTTTATTGTAATTCGTTTGAAGAAATCATCACGCAAAATTACATACCACGTTGAAGAAAGCGAATAAATTATTGGAGTTTTTTTATCAAAATGATTATTCATTTTGAGGTTTGAGCTACTAATTGGGTACCACATAAATTTACATTTGCCTATATCAATTGAGTCGACTTTTTTTCGTTTGGTAAAGAAATTTTAAATCAATCTGTTCAGTAAATAATAAAAAAATTTGCGAACGTCATCGAAACGTGAACTTTAATCAAGTTGCCTTTTAGCGTACTGGCGTGCTACATTAGTATCATACAAATAAGAATAAAATACCTACTCCAATTTAAATCCTATCATTTTAAATGGAAAACTCTTTATTATGCAAATCTATTAAATTTTTAATCATATTTTAATAACGTTACCCTCTGAAAGATGCGCTTCTTATTTTACGAAAACTAATTACTCTTCTAATTAATTATTATTCTTAATGTAAACGGAAAGAAGGATATGATAGGCGAACAAAATACACAAAAAAAATTACAGTTTCAAATAACGACCACCTCATACTACTTTCCTCACATCTCTTTTAAATATTTATTTCTATAACAGAAGTTTATGCCTTGTTCAAGACACAACCTCTCCAATGCTCCGCGTGTTAATGATCCGAATTTAAGTAAGTTTATCTCGAGTTATGAAACTACAACCTTAATTCGTCGTTACTCCCGTCAACCACCAGGTTATCATTTTAGCCATGTGATGATAATTTTTCTCTCGACACACTCGTCAAATATTTTGCGCGTTAAAGTATTTTTTAATTTGCTGAGTACGAATTTGAATAAGTAAATAATTTTAGAAGAAAAATCAAAATAATCATAATCATAATCATATTCATATTCATATTCATTAATTATACTGTGAATATTTATTGAATTAAATCTTTGCTCATTAAATGATTTTATATAGAAAATAAATATACTTATGGGTTAAGTATCAGTAAGAATGCTTTCAATAAAAATTAAAATATAAAAAATCATATAAAAAAGTTACTTAGAGCAACGTCATCTGCATTTATTAAAATTATGATTTAAATTAATTTATATAATTACTATCACAATCATTATCACTAAAATTATTTCACAATTAATTCAATGAGTTATACCGTACAGAGTCGAGTATCCGTAAACTAATGAAAGTACATGAACAGGCCCGAAAATTTCGAAAAGATAATATTTTTTGTTTACATCTTTAATCTCGTGAAGAGAGAAATAATCTAAGGTTCTATTAAAAATTATTTGATAAATATATAAGCCCGAAAAGTTGTTCAAGTTGAGCCAAAGTTGCGTTGCAGTCGCATCAGTCGACGAGACCCAGTACAATATCATTTGTTGCACCAATGGACGAAAAGCTACTGACGATTTTAAATAACAGTTGGATCTGTGAAAACTAACTAGATTCCAGTCGAATCAAATCGAGTTATTTGAAACAGATTAATTTATAGCTCTTACAAAATATAAATTAGATTGTATATGGAAGTTTTGTCATCGTTGTCACGAATAAATTTTTAATTAAAAAATTAACTATTGTAGACAACAAATGTTTGTTTAATATTCTGTATCACGATAAATCAACTTTTAATTACATTACTTTTAAAGGCTTTAATCAGAAATGTGTCACCCCTAAAAGTACGTGGTCGTATTTATTGTGATTTGCTAGCAATCCTTGACATATTGATATTCCAATGACATCACATCAATGTTATTTAGAATCGCATTAAAGAGGTTCATACTCCGGTTAAATCTGCATGTCATTTACACTTACTCTACAGTCTGGCCTTCACCATTCTCTAGTTTTGAACCTTCCAGTATTCGGTAAAATTACGCACCTGAACTGATCTGGGTTGTGATCGAGTTGCGAATTTTTAAGCTTTATTTTTAAGATCATAAAGTTGCATGATGGGTTTTGTTGCACAGGGCTGAAAATTTAAAAGGCTGTTTTGCAAAGGTTGCGTGTAACAAATTCTTCGGCTATGAAAAGTTTCATAGCCGAGAACTTCTTTCAAGAGTGCAAGAAATTTTGTAACTGCAAAATTTTGTAAATTTTGTAAAAATATTGCAATTATTAAAAAATCCATTCTGTATTATGTCTTTTGTGTTCAAATCCCGAACATTATCTGTTTGTTTGAAATTGTCTGAAACTTAAGGAGAGTTATTAAATTATCTAACATTTTCTAATTTAAATCTAAAAAAGTATTCAAATTTTCTATCTTATTTTCTATTATAATAAAATTTAATTTTAACACGTATGTTTTGTATTCATAAAGTTATTGTTAACAAATAAATCTTTCAAAAATATAAATAATTAATGGGAAATAATTATGTTGTATAAATTATAATAATTTAAGTCTAAAGAGATGAGTGATGAAGCTTTTCGCGTGTTACTTCGAATTTTAAAATTAACAGAACATAGTTCATACATTATGTCTATGAAGCTGCCACCGCAATTTACATAATATATCTCTTACTGCTTGCTATTATAAACGTGAGAATGTATGAATACACGACTAGATGTTTGTTAGGCTTTCACAGAAAAATTACTGGATGGTTTTTGATGAAATCTGATAATAGTATATTTCATAGATCAGAATAACACATAGGCTATATTTTATCTTGTTACGATAAACTTCGCCTGAGATATAACGATTAAATCTTATTGTCTTACAATACGTTGATATTATTATTTCGTTTTACCTATAAATTCTTATTATCTTATTTTCAGATGGTTGGGTGCAAAGTTAGAGTCAAAGGAACGACCTAATCGAGAGCAAGTGAGTTGAAGGATAGTATGTGATTGACTTGTTCTTAATGTTGGCATTATCTAGGTTGCGAGTGTTATAGAGGAGGAGGAATAAGTAAGGACAGAGCAGGTGAAGCTACAACGTGATAGAGTTTCTTACTCCCGTTCATTATACTCGTAGTGCCTGCTCGTCTACTTGTCTGCCGAGTAAAGTTTGGAAATTAACCAGGCAGACTCGTGCTGACGATTAAAAAAAACCATTGTCAAGTGATTTATCCCCATCATTTAATATAACGGAAGTCAAATCTTGACAAATCGTTAGAGGTACGCAATTTTTGGGCTTTCTTAGTTAAAATTCTTTGAAAAATACATTTCAATAATTTCTTAATATTTGGTATTGATTGGGTCGATACTTATGGGTCGATGCGGGACGAAAATTCAGTTTTTATTTTCTTTTATGAGACACTTGCTAGAAATAATAATTCTTTCATATATCTCCCAACGGTTAACTTAATAGACTTTCAAATATTAATATATTGTTTAAAGCATAATGGTAGCAAATACAATAAGACACATATGAATATGATTATTTAATTAAATAGAACATAACAATTTATATAATAATTATTATATCTATTAAGATTTCGCATTCTTATTACAACTACAATACCAACTAATTTACAATTAATTATGTAAATAATTAAATTGTAATTATAAAATTTAATTATATACAAGTGTTTTAAAAAGTGTGGATGATAGAATTAACTGATTACAATTCGTAAGATATGCCAATTAAGATATAGCAATAAATTGATTCTAACCGAAAAAAAAAAGTATAATTAATAATACTGTAATTTTTAAGTTTTTTTGTTTTTTAAATTTTGTCAACTGTCCATTTATCACGTATTCTGTATGATAATACCATAATAATAAACATCTGTAATTCTGTATATAATAGACATCTCTCTTACACCACTTATACTCTAAATATAATTGTTTCTGTTATACAAAAAATTTAAATAACTTTGTGTGACTATATCTCAAGAATGAAGCGGTCGATAGTTTTGGTTTTTTTTAAACTCACATGCACAAATTCATGAATGTTCAGTTAGTTTTTTTAAAATATCTTTAATCTAGTTTTTTTTTTCTAGAATTAAAAAACTCGTTAAAACTCTTTCCTATGCTCTCCATGTTCATTATCCGAACTTTAATTGCATTTAACTCGAGATAGAGACGTTCAATCGACAATTTTTGTTTGTTAATGTATTATAATATTCCTAATAAGTATACAAGAATTTAGAATTTTCTGTCGATATGCCCATAGCAAGACAACAACCTTAAGCGAAACATTTAAATCATGGAATGTATAACAATTGTTTCCGATTTAAAATTGAACCATATTTGTTCATAATTGTCCAGTGCTATTCTTTTTCAGTTTATCTATAAGAATTCGATCAAGCAAGCTTGCTTGGTATTGACTACGAAACTGGTTCCGTACTTTCAGAAGACTTGTGGTATATACATCTTCTGAATACAATTTTAACACAATTTATTTTATCGTATACTACCGTATTGTTTAATTTAAATGTTATATGTTTAAGACATATATACTATAAAGACGCCCTTTTATTGTATGGAAAATATTTATTAGAATTACTCGAACAAGCATGTGTATACATTTTTGTTCCTAAAAATATATTTTGTGGATATTTTAAGTGTACTTATTTACATTTCATAATGAAGTCATTATTTTCATATTTGGGTATGTAAGACCGAACTTCTTAAAAAACAAACGTATTTTAGCTTTGCATACAGAAGTGGTAGAAAAAAGTCTCCCCGTAGGAGACAGGAAGTTTTGTGTTTTACAAATCGTTAATCGGCTCAGTTATACCCTCCAAATAATAAATAAGAATAAAAATATAATAAATAAACTTTCTTGGGCACAAGCTTTTATTGAACTAAAAAATGAATAATAATTTTTCTTCATGACTGTTTATTAAAGCTGGACGTGCTCAATTTGGAATATCAAGGATTATTCAGAGCGCCTCAAGCTTTTACAGATATTCATGTATATGTTATTCCTAAGAAATATGATTTTCTTCGTTTTAGTTCATCTAGTCCTCAATTTTGTATTTTTTAGAAATATTTTAAATTTAAAACTAAAGAACGTATGTATAAGAAATATAGGGGAAGCGATGAGAAAACCAGGACATGTATATCATAAAAAAAGTGTTCCAGGATATACATACCAGGACATACATTCAAATGAAATAAATGCTTTTAAAATAAGTATAATGTGAACCTTTTTAAAAAGGTAAATTACATATCAACGATGGAAGCGTTTTTTCATTGAAAAACAAATTTTTGTTATAGCGGATATTAAAGGATAAAAATTTTTGGAGGATGTTTCCTTCAATTTATGTAACTGTAACTATTGATAAGCGATTCATAATCTTCACTAACCTGTAGCTCCAAATTCATTAAAAGCTATACTATGCTTAGCCCGCGCGCGTCCGTTAAACTCATCCGCAAGCCATGGTTCGTTAAGCCCACTCGCCCCCTGTTTAACCCACCCGCTAAGCACAAATTCTACTACTATCTCTTCGGCCACATGCCTGTTCACAATTCTATATGATTATGGTGGGAGCGCAAATAAATACATTACTACATAATAAGGTAATATAATACACTATTTATATGCGTTTCCACCATTTGATGAGCAGAAGAAATAGGGGTTCATTTTTATACATATAGATTATGGAGAATTAAGTTCAAAATGGTCAAAATAAACAAAACTCACCTTCGTTTTGTACTTTTTCGGTTCTTCTTTATTATGGAAGATCTTTGATTTTGAAATTATATCAAGTAAAATTTTTATGTGTTAAATATCTTTTCGTGTTCCCAAGAAGCACATTTTTGTAAACTCCCAATTGCCACATCGCATTGTGTATAAAATGTTATAAAAATAACAAATCGGTTTCTTTCGAATAAATGAACAATAAATAACACATGTCACAAATAAAATTGAATTTACCATCATGTAATTTTGTACCTATATATATATATATATATATATATATATATATATATATATATATATATATATATATATATATATATATATATATATATATTGATATTTACCTTAATGGTTTAAATATTGCATGGTTTCATTTTTCCGTTCGTAAAAACATATTTTCCAAACAGTCAGAATATGAATCGCAGCCACACATCCTAAGTAATATAAGATTGGCCAAAGATTGGCAAACTAATATGCTTATTAACCTTTGCCAAGTTTCGGATAATAATAGCAAACACAGAATATTAAAACAAGAAAATCAAAACATGAAAATCGAAAAACCTGACTGCACAATTTTCAAATTTATTTCCAACAATAGAAATTCTAAAGAGTATACGCGATTTGATCGATACAAAATTTCTTCTTTTTAGATGCTGTCGGTCTAAAATTTCACATATGTCATGTTGCAGGCATTTCATAAAATTTGGATCTCTCATCAAAAATATTATTAAAATTCCTAAGATGAATCTGTTGTAACTACTAAAAACATATTGATTCAACGACTTTACTTTACCAAGTCAACCTGTTGATATCTATTGAAAATTATTCTATTTTCCGTTTTTATTACGTGATTTATGACCACAATGGAGCAAAAAAGATCGAAAATGGGCACATGAAATTACCTTATCGCTTTTATTTAAAAGTTTGTTTGATAAAGGTCAGTTTGTTTGCTCAGACCATGCATTGTGGTTCTTTGTTTTTGGATTATATTCACTTCACTAACAATATATGCATCAGTTTTAACGATTACATCGGTATATTAAAAAAGTAAAATGCCGCACCTACTGTCAAATGTACCATTAATCTTTCTGTGATTTCTTGGCATATATCGCTGTATACTGCACAACCTTAGACTTAAATGAGAATGTGAATAGGTTGAAGATTCATTATCAAGGTTTTTTGTTGAAGTGGATTTTTAATGTTGCAATCGAATACATTTTATGATGCGGTTCTCAAGAGTGAACAGAAACGATTACTTGTCGAAGAAAGTGCTTTAAGGTACAATTTTTGGTGGTGGTCTATGGTACATAATGATATATTGTGCGTAACTTTTTATCGATAGGTTTTTTAATATTTAAATTCTCGAAAAAAAAAAGTGTTGACGAAAAACAATGCTTTAAACAATCATACGTAAATTTTTTTCACAATAAATTTCATCTAATAATGACATGTTATGTAAATATGAAATACATCAAGCTATACCAAGTTAAGTTCCATGTTTTAAACGCATAAAAATACAAATGCTACGAACAAAATTTTGGTATATTTGTCCATAAAATCACCATGATTCCATTTTCGTATGTCCGCCTGTCCGCCTGTTCATCTGCCTGTCGACACTATAACTCAAAAACTCTCTCAGTAGGTCAATTGAAAAAAGATCTTTAAAAAGTTTAAATGTGGAAAATGTTCCTTTTAAAAAATTAAACTTTTGTTAGAAACATTATATCGTATGTATGTAACAGTTACTTATTGTATATATTTAAAAATTATATTATGTATGTGTTTGTTTGTATAGCAAACTGTATCTACTGAGGAAATGATAAGAAAGATACTCTTATTACTTTGTGTTTAAGAGTAGCTATCTTTCTTTACTTACATGGCGTAAAAATACAAAGGATTGTATCATCAACACACTTCTTTACATGGTATTTCTACAATTAATACAGTCGATTGTTTGTTTTCATTTGTTTTCATCGATATTCACCATTCACCCAACATGTTGCCATGTTATGTATGTAATTTATTAATATTTGATTTACCAAATCATGGTTCTCAATAATAATAAACATAACATGTTTATTGAAAACTATATTTAAACATTCAAAAGCCTTTAATAATACGTTTAATTAAAATTTTAGTACTATTATTAATAATTAATTAATTTATGTACGATCAAACAAGCTATATTATATTGAGTGAGACAGAGAAGTGTACGATTTTTTTATTTTTAATTTCAGTTTTTTTATGATTATTTTTAATTTTTAATTTAAGTTTGATTTGTAATTTATAATTTTAAACGTCAAAAAATACTCGAATATTCTTGTGCATAAGGAATACTCATTGGCCAAGCACTAGTCAACTGAAGGAAGCTGATGTTTACAAAAGGAAGCTGAAGGAAGCTGATGCCCTACCCATTTTGCAAACCGTTAGAGATAGAACAAAAGTTTAAATGTAAAAAATGTTCCTTATAAAAAAATAAACAATTTTTATTTGAAACATTTTTTCATTGTTTACCCGTGAGAGCGCAAATGAGGCGCAAATTATATACTTTGTATTATATGGGAATGTATGTATGTTTGGCTATCTTTTTTTACTGATATGATTTCCGATTGGTGCGACTTAAGAAGATATATGAGCTGAACATCTTCAAGAGAGGAAGGTTTAAGATACTGCAATATAACTTGTTATAGATATTGGGATATAGGTCCGAATGTAGTTCTCATATTTGAATCATCAAATTTACTCAAAATTGTTTTCTATTCTGGGCGATATTGGTTCCCGATTCTAGACGTTGAACACATAATAAAAGTGGCTTGTGGAATTAAAATTACTTATTTCACATTCTTATAAATAATTCCCATTTCTTAAAAAAGACATTAGATATAAGATAGATAAAGGATATTAAAAACTTTCTTATAAGCATAATGAATAGATTGTGAAACTATAAATATTATTGTGAAACAACGGTAAATTTGATTTTGCACACAACGAAAATGGAAAATTGATTCATTTAAGCTGAATCTTCATATCCCACAATTATCTCGAAAATTTAATAAAAAGTTTCTCAAATAAAAGTTTAATATGAAATATCTGGATGACCGAGCTTTGCTCGGTTATTCGCCAATAGATGTCAGCAAGAGTCATATTTTTGACTTTAGACTACTCAAACGCCTCCTTTTTGTTATGTTATAATTTGCATTGTATTTCATTAACTACGTTATACACCAATAGATGTCTGATGAATTTTTAATGAAAAGACGGATAAAACGACATTTCTGATAAATGAAACCTAGCTAGATCGACTTATCGCCCCAAAAAACCCCTAAATACTCATTTTCATGAAAATCGTTGGAGCCATTTCCAAGATCGTTGATATATATATATATATATATATATATATATACAAGAATTGCTCGTTTAAATATATAAGATTATATCGCCTACACCGTTATATACCAATATAGAAGCATTATGTCGCATGATGGTATTAAAAGTAGGTACAGACATTTTAAAAGTTCTTTCATATTTCTTGTTCAGCAGTGGCTCGAGTGAAGACTAAATCTATAATTTTACAGCAAAACGTTAAAGTTGCGTACCTATCATGGACATAGGAATATTACTGGTAACTATAGTATAATTGATTGTATAAGCCTATAATATTATACCAATACTAACGCCATACTTATTGATAATTTACCCTTGCAACTGGAAATTTTCGTGCTGCCGCAGGAGTAAATCCAAGTTGTAACGTTATGCTACCGTAGACATCCTCAACTAAAATTACAAGGATTACTTGTGAACTTTTCCAAGGCCTCATTTTCAATTCCGGAGTATATACTTGTTTCAGGATAAACTATTGTTTTTAAACTGTCTATTTCGGTTTCATGTATTATGAGCTTTCTACAATTTTCAGATTTAATTATTTTTTTTCGAAATTCCATTCCTTGGACCTCCGACATAGTTGAAAATGATGGTTTCGTATCTATTTTTAATCATAGTCCAATAGAAATTTATTAATTCAAAAAGGGTTTTCCATTTAAAATGATAGAAATTTAAACCTAAATTTAAAAACCTGGGAATACAATGAGTCAATACTCGAGTTTTTTATGGACATTTGTGTGATATATATCACGATTCAGTCAAATCGAACCACGGTATTGCTAGGCAATGCGATATACTTACAACATTGAACAATGTAATAAACATTTAGAAACTTTTTTTATTAAAATAAATATTCCATTTTGAGTACCTACCGTGTCGACATCATTTCCATAGGCTCCAACAAACGATAGAGCAGATAATTAAACAACATGGGAACGTTGCCGATATATCTATATATCCCTCATAAAAACACTTTTAAAAATTAAAAAGAATGAGAGGTGTCGTGGGAACCCGGTAGGAACTATGTTTCTATCGTAGCTTCGTATTAAAAATATAGCGCTTACTTTTTTACCCAGATTTGGTTTGATATTTTTGCAGATTTAAATGATTGATTATGCACATGTTCAATTTTGTAAGCTCATTTGGTGTTTTTTTTTTCTGTCTATACTTTTTTAAATATTAAGTGCGACTTGTAGCCGCTTTTCTATCAAAAGGAAGACACAATTCCAAAAAAAAAAGAAAAACACAACAGAATAAAAATTATTTGAAAATACAAATAACTGTATTCATCATTAATTATAAAAGTTAGTTTTGTGGTACGATACCTTGCTGATTTTTTATTTTTTCTCTCACGATAATTTTTGCCATTCTGTGAATTGATAATTTAAGGTTTAATTTTTTTAAAAATTTTTCCTAACTCGATATTTTTTGCATATCTGTGCATTGGTGATTCTGAAAATTTTAAGTATTAGTTTAAGAAGCCAGTTTATACTTGTTTTATTGTTTAAAGAATTTTATATTAAATCTACTTTAACTCTATACCTTACGAATTAATTGTAATATAAGTTTCAAAAAGGGCTACTTCTGATTTAGTAGCCACCCTAATATTTGCGTTCAAATTGGGTCGAGCAGGGTATTTAATTTCCTCGTACTAACTTTAAATTATCTGTTTTATGTTTAACTTCTGATATGTCCCAATTCATTTTTTTGAAGTTGAATCGATTAAAAAAGTTCAGCTTCCTAGGTAATCTACATGTCGGTTTTTGGTGTCATGTTTCTCATTTTTTGGATTTACCTCTCAACCAGCAAACAAATCATAACGTGCAATAAGGAACATATAGTTCCAAAAATTATTGCCATTTCATATACTAGTTGTTTAATGTGGGTTCTATCATTTAAAAAGGAAAACCCTTTACAAACGAACTTCTGTAACAATTCAAGGAATTTGAATTTGGTTTGTACTAACAATGTTAGCGAGTAAGTATTATTATCATGTGGTTTACCATACTTAAAGATTTGTCAAGTAATAAGATTTATTAAAATGACGTACAAACAAATTAATTTATAAATCCGTTTTCCTTAGTTTAATTAATATTTTCATGTGTTTACTTTCATTCCCTTATTAGTGTGTTTAAATCAACTCTAACAATAGGGAGAAGGTGTAGTGCCTAGAATTTAAAAAAATATCTTTATGTGTTCTATTAAAATATCATAATGGAAATTGTCTCTGTTAAAGGTATTGTTATTCCTCAAAATTATGTGTTATAGAACTATCGATAAAACGTGCGAATGGTACATGATGAGTGAAACATGGTACAACATCATATGTACCTTGGATCGAACTCTAATGTACCTAGAATCACCCTTTCCGATTATACATGAACGCGTTCTGTTCAACATTTTATCCTTACACTTTACTCTAGGGGACAGTATCGTAAAATGCAAGTGATGAATCATTGAAAACCATGAAACACTGAATAATACAAGGTAAATTTTAGTCTAGGTACTTTATTCTACTCTTTATGAATTACTTCCCTAAATACTACAATATAGATGGGAAAAGTGTTATATCTTGATGAGAATATACTCATTCAAGTTCAGTTGCTTGAAAGTTATGTACCATATATAGAAAGATAGAGTTGAAATTTGTTGTTTTCGAAGTGTTGGACTTCAGTCTAAGCGCTTTGTTGATGGTTGGACCAAAGCTGGCAGTATCAAAGAGTCGATTATCTTGTTATCCGTTAGTTGCGTAGTCATGGTAGGGACAATTAAACCGACGCCAGCTCTTTCAGTGGATTTTGGCGTAAAATGTGGCTGTTGTGATTACTTTTCTAATTTTTCACGTGTAAATTGTATACCATTGTATTGCATTAGAAATTGTGAAGTTGCATAAAAATGTTTTTTAAATCTTAATTAATATAATTACTTAAATTTGTTAAAAAATATTATTAAATTTTAAATGTAGACCTTGTATACAAACAATAGAATTATATGTCCATCCATACAATTATATTAAAAAAGTAGTCTATCGTTACCCTGGTAAAGGCTAACTAGGAAACTTAAGCTTGGTACGTATAAGAATCAAAACTTATGTATATTTCATGAGTTTTTATTTGGCAGATCATTCGATTCATTTTAACCTTGCGTTATTCATTGTTCATTTAAGTTACAAGGCTAAACAGCTTCCCATCTATATGTGTGTTTATTTATGAGGGATATCATTAGATATACCATGCTTCTTTATTCACAAGAACACATTTGATATAATGTGATATATATGTATATAACGAATATTATGCCTAAAGTCAGAATACAAAATTGTAATGTAACTATTGCAAACTTATTGTAAATTCATTTAAACCGGACCGCCATACTCCCTCCTTTCCCATTTATTTTAAATAAAAGTCCCTGTTTCCCTTATTGGAAGGAAGGATCCGTTAGCGGTATTGTCGATAAAAGATCCGTATTATAGTCCTCCTAATAGTTCCTATCACTCTATTATGAGCACAGGATTGTGGTAAAAACTAATTAATGGTAACTAGTTAATGGGAAAATTGAATGAAATCTTTTTATAACATAGGCAAATTTTTAGATACAATACAAAAATGCTCGAACGAAATATCATTTGTTTGACCCAAATCTACGATGCATGGAAGTTTAGTTAGGCACACGCATGGAAGTTTAGCTAGTTATTAGTTCTAGTACTAGTAGATAAAGTGTTTGCCTTGAATGTTCGACATTTAAACCACTCTTGGATATAGGTACCGCTTTTAATTTTGCCGATTTAAATGCCACTTTCTAGGGTTATTTAGACTCAAAAATAAAGAAAATCGCATTCATTCTTTTCTCCATCAGGCTAAATGATTTCAATGTAATCTTCAATTTCTTTTTCTTGAAAACGCCCGTTTATTGAATCGTATTTCAACCTACGGCATCACTTTCTTTGTGAATAAATTAATCTTAAACCATGTTTCTATCATCATCGGAGATAAATAAATTTTTGTCGAATTTTAGGGCAAAGATTAATGGCACAAAGGAGCACTTAGGTGGAAATAAGTCACCTGAGTTTTCCATTGTAACATCCGCTAAAGGGCAGACGATATTGTGCTTGCCTAGCGTACGCTTGACGTTTAATCCGCCTCTGACTGGAATCTTACTTCCGTTTATTGGACGTCGTTAAAATACAAGCAAATAAAATTTTCTAATCGAAATTTTTGTGTCCGGCTTAATTATCTGGGTGAAGTATTAAAAATCATTCTGTATATATGTGTATACACACGAGTAGAAAATTTATCTTCTTTACTTTTAGCAATTTAATTTGTCTGAAAGTTTTTAGTTCAATATTGATTATTTGAAATATGCAAACGAGGTTATTTAACTGAACACAATATATAGAAGAATAATTGAATATTGTCATTAAAATATAGTTGAAAAACATAGAAATGAACCAGACATTTAACTGTTGAGTAATAGTTTAGTCAACAAAGTGACACTCAGTGGATTCGGAATAATGTCTAGAAAAAAGTATCGGAAGCGTTTTTCAGCACATAAAAATTGAAAACTAACGATAAAAAAAGGTCTTTCGTTTTTCAATATTTTATAGAATATTGATATTTTAGAAATTTAAAACAAAAGATTCTTAAAGAGAAGAAAATTTTCAATGAAATACTCCCACTCCCGGAAGTCTATCTTCATTATTATACCATGTATATGAAATATACCAAGGTATACTAAGTTTAGTCCCAAGTTTGTAACACTTAAAAATATTTATGCTATTTTGTAATAGGTGTTCAAAATTTTGTAATAGGTGTTCATAAAATCACCTAATTAGTCCATTTCCGGTTGTCTGCCATCTTTCGTCTGTCGCCTGTCGTCTGTCGTCTGTTGTCTGTCGTCTGTCGTCTGTCATCACGATTTCTCAAAAACGAAAAAAGATATCAAGCTGAAATTTTTTTAGCGTGCTGAGAACGTAAAAGGACGTAAAAACTTTTGTTTGAAACATTTTTTCGTAAACATAACTGTTTGCCCTCGAGAGCGCATATTATGCGCAAAATGTTTTATTATATGGGTACTAACTGATTCCCGCCCGCTTCGCTGGGCACACTAACCATTTGGATGTGAATCTATAGGTACTTCTTTCATTAACGAAATGTTTAATTTCGATTTGATATTTATTGGAAATTTTTCAAATTATAATATGAAAATAAAGTGCCAATCAGTGACTACATAGAATTCTACATCACCCATGAGGTACTGTGTATTGGGGTGCGTTCCCGTTATTTATTGTGACGGGATCCCCAGTAGGCCTTATCCCTTAAGCTAGTACATATCGGAGAGTAAATCGACCACTTTTAAATCCGAAAAACATTTTTTTTTATTTTTTATTCTTTCTTGCACATTTTCCAAGACGTCATTCCGAATCCAACGAGCTATCACACACACTTTTTACTACCAGTATTTCTATGTTTCACCAATTTGAACTTGTTGACTAGACTATAATATAATTCGTATATTATACGAAAATATAGGAAAAGTTAACAACACAACACCCGTACGCAACCGAATTGTATATTACCGAGAAAAAAAACAAAAAACAATAAGAAATCATTTGTAAAATGCCTATGACAATAATAATAAAGAGGCATTCTTCTTATAAACGTTGTGACGCATGAATTCGTACAACAACGGCATGAATTTAAATTGTTTATTTGACTTTAATGTTTTCCTTCATTGAATTTCATTCACAGCTGTTTGTTATGAATACATATATATTTGAAATATTAAACAATATAGTCAAATAATTATGGAAGTTATATAATGAAGGAAATATTTGAAAACGTATTTTTCTTTTCATTATTAGTCATTGTTTTGTAATACACCATTTGTTGAATGTGAGTTTTTAGTCAAGGAGCTTTACAAAAGATGTAAGACTTAATCCCCTTTAAGAAGTAAAAAAAAACATAGAACGTTAAGTTTTCAATTGAAATATCAATTTTGACTGCCATATACATTTCACTGACTGTATAATTTCCTAGATATCGGATAAAATCGCTTCAAAAATAGCTTTTTGATACAGGTTCCTAAGAAATATTGTGGAAACTGTTCTTTTTATTATTGTCCAAAGGAGTAGATTTTTGAATTTCTTTGTGTAATGCCGGTTTTCCACTCAACGGATAAACTAAAACAAAACTCAAACTGCAACAAAACGACAACAAAAACCCAAACAAAACTGAAACTGTAATGGCCCTTGGCAATGTATTAGCCAGTCTCCAAAAAGTTTGTAAAAAGTTGCATTTTTGTTTTTGTCGAGTCGAGTTTCAGTTTTGTTTTTGTTTGATGAGTGAGTTTTAAGGAATTCGGAAATAAACTCATTTCTTCGAATTTTTTTCATAAAACTCAATTCATCTGGTAAATAAAACCCAAAAAAATAAATAAATAAACTTCATTAGTTGAATTTTTTCCCAGATAATCACGTTTTTATTACCAAGTACCACATATAACAATGAGAATGTAAGAAGAGCACGCTTTTACAATTATATTACTTTAATTATTTTATACCTTTTAGTCTGTTCCAAAAACGTTATACAAAAAAATTTTATTTTATTTATTAAAAATATGGACCATTGGTCAGGGAACAAAATTACCTGCCTGTTCAGCTATGTATGATTTTTTCGTAGATATTATCAATTATAATTTATAATTAACTGCGGTAAAATTGCTTTTATCCCATTGATTATCCAAAAGGATTTGTTGTACTCATAAAATTACAAATTTTAAACAGGAAAGTCGAATAGGAAACACAAAGGTTCATAGATACATACAAAAGCTCATAAAATCTATCAATCTATGATCGTAAAGTATAGCTAGATTTTTTAAACGTTTCATAGATAAAAAATTGTTTATTGAGAGAAAGAATATATCGTAAACAAATCACACATTTGTGGTGATCGATTTGGAATATGTTTGACCACGTACAATAGTAAATATATCACACTATATGTCCAATTTAAAATGAGACTCCAGGGAGTAATCACAATAGTAAACGTGTAATCATTATCCCTATGAGGTATTATATTGTGTACATACATTGCTATGTACATACACCTACATTATTGCATCATAATTCATATGCTCTACGTGGACATTATCCAAATAATTACATAATAGTAGGTACTTACCTAATCTTAACTTTAAACAATAGCGTATTTGATTATTAATATTATTCCTCTTAAATTGTATGTATCAATTTTGTTATTAAATTAAATATAATTGCGAAAATATTACTACAGGTTATATAGAAGCTAGTGACTCTTGTCAATAATGCACTAAATTACAGGAGTTATTTTATTATTTATATAGGTTTAGTATCACGTACTGAAAGTAAATGCAAAGTAAGGGCCTCCATTTTAAGGAAAACCGTTTAAGGCTGTATCTTCATAACCGTGCACTTTAGACCAAAAATAATAATAACCTTTATTGTAGACTAGCTGACCCGGCGAACTTTGTTCCGCCTTAATGGCAATAAATAAGCAGTTTTTTTTTTTTTTAATTTGAAAAAATACAAAAAAAAAAATAAAAAAATACATTAATCATTCATAATTATTTCTGTATTTTAGTACATAGGTTGCTCTTCATTTAAGTACCTTGTGATAAACGACATTTTTTGTTTTATTATCAGGCGCAAAAACAAACAACGCAGATGATCTTCCGACCCGTGAACATGCCACGTATAATTGACCATGGGAAAAACATGAATGTTCTAGATTTAAACCACAAACTTATAAGGATTGGCCATTGTTTAAGGATAAGGATTGGCCAATAAGTTCATCATAGATGGCACCACCGTCGAAATAAATGTTTGTTCGATAAGTTTACGATAGATTGCGCCACCACGGAAATAAATGTTAGTTCAATATGTTTACCATAGATGGCACCACCATCGAAATTAATGGCAGTTCAATAAGTTTACCATAGGTGGCACCACCACCGAAACCCAACCCAGTTATCAAGTCCCACGGGAATGCTGTCGAACGGGATAAAATCTGTCTATAATGTATCCTATGCCCTTCTCCTGGCTCTAAACTACCTCCCTGCCAATTTTCAGCTAAATCGGTTCTGCCGTTCTTGAGTTATAAGTGGAGTAACTAACACGACTTTGTTTTATATATATAGATAATTAAATTTCCTACCTTTTTTTAAAACTAACTTTTTTTGTATCACTAACCGTTTATGGCTTATACAGCTATTTACTAATTGACTATTTGACCGATATGTCTTCTACTATTTGTTTAGACAAGAAAATGATAATAACTTAACTTTTAAATCTATAAATTTCCTAAAACATTTACTTTAAACCTTTTTTTTCTAAAATTAATATTTATGAAGTTATAACTGCAAAACCCAATTGACCTATATTGGTCATTTACGAACTCGACCTCACTTTTTACGTCCCGAGTAAGCTATAAAAATTTCAGCTCGATATATTTTTTCGTTTTTGAGTTATCGTGTTGACAGACAGACGGACAGACGGGCAGACAACCGGAATTAACTAATTAGCTGATTCTATGAACACCTACACCAAAGTTTTGTTCATAGCATCAATATATTTAAGCGTTACAAACTTGGGACTAAACATAGTATACCTTGCATATTACATATATGCATGGTATAAAAATTCAATTTTATGATGAAGTGTTTTTCTGTATTTAGAGATTTTTAAAGGACTTCTATCGCATGATTTTTTAACACGTTTTTAATATTAAAAGGTTTTTTAATTAAAAAAATCATGTATACAGTATTATATACAACAAAAGTATTTATAACCACATCCATGTAAGTATACACAATTAATTTTTAATTAAAAAATCAGCTCTGAAATAACACCGTATATCGTTTGCGGAAAATATAAAAAGTCCCCCATACCGAATGGCCTGTTAAAAAAGTTAATTAAACGTTAATTTAGACCTTTCATATTTTTAGTAAAATATGGCAGTTTTAAAATAATTTTAATTACCAACTAAAACGAGTGGAGTTATAACTTTAAGGTATCTTTGTATCTGTGTGTCTGAGAATGACATCGTTATCTCCTAAGCGCAAAGGTAATTCACTAGTCTAATGGTGCTGGTCAATTACCAAACTTAAGTGAAAGATACAAAAGTTGCAGATTTGAATGAAGAAAATCATGTTCTGACATCAGATTGGACCTAGTTATTCGATTTTCTTTAGTAGCCAATTTTGATCCATATTGCGAAGAAATAGAAGAACACTCCTTACCCTGTTACTCTAACTGTGTATTTATATAAGTTCTGAAAATAATCACAACCTAATAATGACGGTCATAACAACTTAAAATTTTGATAAAAGCACATAAAACGTTTTTTTGTTTTGTAATATGTACGACACACTGCTGTGCAATTTTTCACGTTATAAAGAAACATATTCCCGACTAGAAATTGTCCCAGTACTTATATTGGGGCCCGCTTGGGATTTGTTGGGGCATGGCCCAATAGGGCTATCCCAATTGGGATCCGATTGGGAACCTTTTGGGATAGCCCAATGTAAAAATAGGCGATTTTATAATAGTTTTTCCCAACTGGGGCCTATTTGGTAATTTATTGGGAAAGCCCAAATTAAATTAAAATAGGTCTATCCCAATTGGGATCCGATTGGGAACCTTTTGGGATAGCCCAATGTAAAAATAGGCGATTTTATAATAGTTTTTCCCAACTGGGACCTATTTGGTAACTTATTGGGAAAGCCCAAATTAAATTAAATGATAAACACAACGGTTTTGTTTGAGTGGGACCTGGTTGGGAACACGTTGGGATAGCCCGGTGTAAAAATAAAATAATCTTTACTCTATTTTTACCTGATTTTGAAAAATTTGATTGCTTTGAATAAAGCAAATATATATGTTCTTAATCTAAGTACAGTTAATTGATTTAAAAAATTTCCTACTTTATTAAAAACAATCATAATTTTTCAATTAATTTTTTTTTTTTTAAGTTATTTTTTTATAGTAAGTAAATAGTTATAAATTTAGAAAAAATAATTTCCCTAAAAAAGTTTTAATTCAAAACGCTTTACTTCACTTTTAACTCTGTACTTTGAGTATTTATAAACTTTTCGTTTTTTACATAATCTATTTTTTTCTCTTAATATTATTCTGTTATTCCTATTTCCCTTCTATTTGCATCAAAAGTATCAGTTGTTCATTTTTGAATTTTCCGCGTTTTATTTATTTAAAACATTTCACCAGATGGCGCTACGAGAAGTTTTTTATTTGTCATAATAAAAACACTGTGATTAACAAATGATCGAGTATGAATCGAAAATAAGTGATTTTTTATAGTTTTTTTCGGTATTTTAATTTATAAAAATTCAGCATCATACTATATCATAAAATTTTTTAAGTGCATTTACGTTTAATTGAATTTTATTATTTTGACATATGTGTGTGAACATTTTGAGAGTAATTGAAAATGTCAATTGGAGATTGAGGTTATGTAAATTGTGAACTTGGACGTCTACGGATCATCCGTGGATCAAACAACTCCGCACTAGTTTTTATTCAAGATTCAAGTATACAAGGTAAAAATTTCGATCACAAGTTATATTTTGATTATTAAAAAAAATAGTTCTTTCATTAATAATTTTTGTTTAAAATTATTATAGATGACTTTATTAAAAAACTAGCTTCCAGTCCCGAAAACCCACTAGACGATAAAGAAATTTTGAAGGCAATGACAACAGTGATACAAGGTGCTCGAGATTGGGATGGCCATCGTCTTCTTCGTTTAAAAAAATGATCATTCTATTGACTGGATCTATTGTATTTTTATAAATTTATAAATAAAAAAATTTGCTTGGTAATTTTCAGTTTATTTTTAGTTTGAAGCTATAGGCTACATCATGATTGTATTGATTAACAAGGGGCAAATGATTTACAATAAGGTAAATTAAGCGGGAACAGACCGGGATTATTCGATTGGGAACCCATTGGGTTTGCACATTCGGGAACCTATAGGGACTGCCCAATCGGGAACCAATAGGGATCGCCCCATCGGGCCCCAAATAAGTTTCTGCGTTACAGCCCAATTTGGGATCCCAATTGGGCAACCAAGCTGGGTCCCAAGTGGGAGCACGTGAAAATTTCTAGTCGGGTTACTTCAGGAGAAATTGTTGCTAAAATAACCATAAAAATATCAAAATTAGCATGATCACAAACTTTTAGCTATGCCGGGTGTATTAGAATAATACCTACATTTAAACAGTAATTTTGGTATATCGGAAACGTTCACGCTTCTCTCGCATCTCTCGGCTCTACTTCGAATTTACAGTCGTTAGAAACTTTGCATACCTTTTTTTCTAACAAAAGTTGTTGGTACCTTTACGAAAAATATTTTTGCTATTTAATGTTTTGCTCTATCTTTAACTGGTTGCGAGAGATACCGCAAAACTGTCTGTAAATTGAACAAACCGATAGAGGTATAGCAAAGTTTGAAATGTTTCTCATAAAAATGCCATGCTCTAAAATGTTTCTTTGGTATATCTTATAAAGTATGAGGCCCTCTTAAACATCATCCTAGTGCAAAACTTGTCCTTTCAAAGGTATTTTTATTTAAATTTTACTTTTGTATTTCAAAAAAAAAATTTTTGTGAATTATATTTTTTTTCGCAAAATTTATCTCGTACACACGGAATTTTTTAGAGATATGAATTGGCTTGGCCAACTAAATAGACAAAACATAGTGAGTCATTATTTCACAACGTGTAGTATTTCTTCAAATGAGTAAGATATTATACATAAGCATATTCGATATAAATTATAAACTGGTAGTGGTTTAAGGTAGTATAGCAGTTACAAGATTCATAGTTAACTATCATTTTTTAAACATTAGTCGGGTAAAAGAATACATAAAATAGCCATTCTTAGGGAGTCCTCAATGACAGCTTCGATTTTGTTGATTTTTTCAAAATTACTCTTTTTGTATATTATTTAAAATCAGTAACATTTTGACGCGGGAAATAATCTGAAGGGGAAATAGGTACTGCCGCGACTGATGTATTGACGCCCAGCCTGAATCGCTAATGATTGAAGTTGGGTAAGGTGGATAATTTTCATTTAGTCGCGAATTAGTTGTGAAAATACCTATTTTGGCGTACCGATGTTGTTATTTTTATTTATTTATTTTTGGGGTGCTTTGCTAACTTTATATCAAGTAAGCAAAGCACCCAGAGAAGAAAAAAAAATTATTTTTGAAATAATTCCCTCACAACTAATTAGCGACTAATTAACGGCAAACGACTAATAAACGGCATATATAAATAATATATACAGTTTTATTTTATTAATAATCAAAATAATTTATAAATAAAATTTTTTAAAAAAATATGAAACTTTCAGGTTACATTTAAGGAAGAGCTAATTGTGGAATATGACTTAAATTTTATTATTAGTTAAAAAAAAATTCATAAATAATTCTTGACTTGACTAAACTATTTCCTGCCTCGACACAGCTATAAACTACCTTTAAATAAAAAGTTTGATTAAAAGTTTTACCACACAAACACACGTTAAAATTATATACATACTCTCTAATTATAAATTTAATAGTTAAAGTTTGTAAAAACTGTTTATTGTTGTAGCTTTATTATATTGTTATACTTTCTAATTTGTTACACTGTCATATATTAAGTGTTATTTGAGAAAATAAGCTGTGGTAGATTTTCCTTTATTTTTTATGAAAATAGGCATTTGTCAATTTTTTTTCTTTGATGGATGCTTTTGTTATTTTAGAAATATAAGCCGAGAAGTGACTCAACATTCGTGATAAAATATTTAAAAAAGTAAGTGTTTTGAAGTTGAGATTGTTTTTTTTTTCTTCATTTTATCAAGATTTAGAAACTTGCTATGTTAAAATAAAATTTAAAATTAACCTTTTCAGGGTAAAATTAAGAATAAATTTTAATGCAATTTTTTAACTTGATGTTTAGTTGAAGTGGGAACGGTTTTACGTTTATTTGTTATAAATCGGGTTTGCCATTAAAAGATAATCAGTTTATCGCATACTGTGAGTAGTTATAAATTTGTCCGTCCCCGAAAAATCATTCAGGTATTGAAAGAACTGCATTCATGAGAAAGAAGTGAAATTTACAAAATTTAAAAAAAAACCCCGATAAATTTTTCGTGTACAGAACCCTTAATGCGCACTTGAAACGTATCTAAGAACACTCTCCATTCAGTTACCTTTTTCCTTAGAGCTTACTCCAAACTGAACCGATTTTGGGGATCATCTCCTATTTTTTAGTTGTAAATTTGGTAGAAATTAGAAGAAATGGTTAATTTCATTTCCGCTTCCCTGACGCATTTACATATACGCATAAAATACACAATAGCAAGAAATAAATGAAAATTTTTCGTAAATTACTTTATAAATAAATATAAAATTAATTTAAAAAGTTAAACAAATTATTTCGAAATTCTTATACAAAAATAAACATAATTACTGAAATAAAAAATTCTTTTATTCTGTTTTAATATAAAAGAAAATTTGTATTTTCTTGTATTCCAATCATTGTACGCAGAATTTTATTCGTTTCTTTTTGTATTTTATAAAGTTTATTAAATTTATTCGAAGAACGAATCTTGGAAGATTTTATTTCGTTTTTATAGTAGCTATATATAAAGTATACCTACACATTTACCTGTGAGTTATGTTGATACCTATATAATATTATTTAATCACATTACAAAAACGTGTAGGAAAGCTCACATGACTTTCATATTATAAAAATCAAAGAAATCTAGGTTCTATTAGGTTGAATCGCCCAAGTGGAGTCTTAAAAAAATGAGGGGGGGGGGAATGTCAGTTGTAAACTTCAGTATAATCTTGATAACTATTCCATACAACGTACATTCATCATAGATATCGTACTGATAACAAGTGAAATTTACAAAATTTAAAAAAACTTCCCTACAAATGCGATTTATTCCTTGTAAACCGATTTTTTGAAACTGAGCTATAAAATGTACTCAATCAAGTCGGTTCGACCGTTTAGAATCTACGATGGCACTGAGAAACACACAGACGCACAAATAAACACTTTAAACTTATAACACTCCGTCTTAAATCATTATCATAGTGATAGTCAAGGACATCCGATGAGATACAAAGGAATATTTAGAGAGCTCTCATTTTTTGGGACAAATTTTGGGCAATATTTTAATTGAAATTGAAATATATTGAATTAAGTTTGTTCTTTTGAATTATTGATTTGAATTACCTAATTATTTTACCATTTCACTTTTCGAAATAAATTGAGCTATATATAACTTTATGTTTTTGTTGCTTACTTTTAATCATGCACACGATTTTTTCAATTTTCTTTAATTAAAATTGAGCTATGTTTATTTGACCATTCATTTCCATCGTAATTATTTATATGTTAAAATTATATGTCATGCCTTTTCCAAACTGAACACATTTTGATCATCGCCAATTTTTTAGTTTTTTCGGGTACGGAAACATTAGCTCACGCTTGGAACAAAACTAAGAACACTCTCCGTTAAATTACCTATCAGATGAAACCAAAAAAATTAAAATCGGTTCATCCGTTCAGACGCTACGATGCCACAGACATACACACACACACACACACATAGCGGTCAAACTTATAAAACCCCCTTTTTTAGTTCGGGGATAAAAAAACCACTTTTATTTTCATACTGATTATTTTCTATCTATTTCCTATTTATATACGTTTAGACATATTTAAACTTTGATATTTATTAACACACGACTAAAAAGAAGATTGTTATCAAGGAGAAGGGTGTTACGTTTAACGTATCTGTGCATCGATTCATGGCATCTAAACTCCCTTGAAAGTTAAGTGGAAGTTGAAGGTTTCGGAGTTAAAATAACTAGAAAATAGGCAATGATCTCTAAAGGCTGATTTTCTGAATCCTAGCTAAATACACTCTCGAATAAATTATCTTTTTGGAAAAATTTTTACCATGCTGCCCGAAAATTTCCCTTCCCAATCACTCCTGAACATCCCGCCTAAAAATTTACGTTTGCATTTAGATCATCGTCCTTATTGAGGTTTTTGATTAGGATGCCAAGGTCTGCAAAACCTCGCAAAATGAGCCAATTTTACTGATGCACAATTCACATAAGATTATTGTGGAGTGCTTTAAGGAGGACTTTTGACATACCTCCAAAAATTTGTCTCAATTCCACCTCAAAAATCTATATTTTATCTAAACTGAATTCTTAACTACATACAATCATCACGTATCTTAATCATTAATTAAGAACTATGTATATGTAGGGTATGTAAATAATTAACTATGTTTGTTGTTAATACAGATGAAAGTTAAATGAAAAATATTTTAATTTACATTTTGTAAGTACTATAAAGTTTCATTATAAGCAAAATATGTTGATTTATACACATTTATGTTGACAAGTTTTTCATTTTATTTGCTATTTGTAGGTATATAATAATAATATATTCATAAAAGAGTTACGACTGTCTGTATACAGGACGGTCCAAGTTAACGTTGTCGACAACGGTTATCGACAAATAGTAGACACCGTTAAAATGATAATACAATTATAGCTATACAAAAGCCCTTTTTTTTTTTAAATACAGGCTGTTGAAATTTTTGAAGAAATTATTGTAATCGATACATTACGAAAAATAGTTGTGGAAATTTGAATGTGCCATAACCCTGTTTCGGAAAACCCCTTTAAAAATACGCGGGCAATATGTGAATGAAATTGACAAGGAACAAAAAGATTGGAAGTATTTCCTTAACTTGTTTCCAATACTACAAGAATAATTTCGGTGAAGACTATATACACAGAAATGTGTTCAAGCTGTTATTATTTTATATCATTTGTTAAAGTGCTGCTGTTATACCTTGGACCACCCTGTATTTTATATTTCTACGTTACGCTTACTTTTGTACCTACGAACTACGAACCTGCTAAGGCAATTTCAATACATTTTTTTATTTATTCATGAATATTTAAAATTGATTGACGAACAAATTGATTTCTAGAATTCGATTTCGCTATAATGTATAATCAAAGTAAAAATAAAAATTTATGTATTTTTACATTTATAAAGGGTTTTCGATTAAGAAGATTCATTTTAAAAAATAGCACTATTTTTGTACTTTCAAAGATATGAAAGTTATTTTGTGACAGTCAGTTTTATAAAAATTATCCAATTTACCAAAATTTTACAAAGACTCCAACAAAGAATACAAATTTGCCACAGATTTGATGAAATAATGTTCGGTGACATTTTTTTCATTAAGCAATTTAAGTGCTCAAGTAAGTATATGTAATATGGGAGCTGTTATTCGCGAAATAAAGTAACCAAGCTGCGGAAAGTGATGGAGCACTTCTTCAAATTTGTAACTGTAGTCGTGGTTGCTATTTAAGTGATATCGGCTTCTACAAGTAAACGAAGAGTTTCTACTTGAAATTGAACTGTATATATAGTTAAACTGACTCATCTTAATGGAAAACTCTATATATCCCCTATATGTTTGGAGAATGAAATTTTTTTTCGATTTTTGCGATTCTTTGAGGTTTTTTAAATTTTATTTCGTGTAAGAATGTTTTATAGAAATACCTCTGTCGTGGGATCACATCTTTCGGACTTCTACTTGAAATTGAAGTTCATATATAGTTAAATTTTTAGCAATGTGTGTTTTTATAAAATTAAATTGACACATCTTAATGGAAAACTCTACATATACCTATATGTTTGGAGAATGGGAATTTTTTTCGATGCTTTCGATTATTTGAAATTTTTTCAAATTTTTTTTTCGTGTAAGAATGTTTTATAGCGAGCTAAAGAGTTAATTGATTTTTCCGTACCAGAAATGGTTTCTTAACCATAATTAAAAAATTTATTTGGTACTATTTTGGTTATTACCGCTTAAAATAAAGAGTAGAAATTTTCTCATGAAAGTGAAAAGAGTAGAAATCGAAAATTATGTAGCCAAAATTGTTTGGCCAAATTTCAGCTCACATTCTTTGGTCAAAAACGCTTTTCAATTCCACTCTTGTAAATCTTTGACAAGCACAAAAGGCCTAGGACTGTACCAGACTCTTTATGAAGTCTCATATTTTTCAATCAAAAATCTTATTATCATTCAATTTATTGGACATACTTTAGTATCATGGAGCAAAGGTCTATCTGCCAGTTTCAGTGCACCAAAGTCTAATCTGCGATTTGCATTTATGCTTGGTTGACGTATATCTCGAAGAAGGCATCTCAAGTTACCTCAACTGACGTCATTTATCGGAAAATAGAAAATATTTCTTACCTTTCCTATCCGTTTATTTTATCTTTTCGGTCCTCTTTCTGGCTCTGAAATAGGGAAAAATAAATTAAAAATGGAATGAATCTTTTTCTTTCATTCTTTTAACATTATATTTATAAAATACAAAACAATATTTCTCTCCACTGGAGAATTAAATTTCCAAACAGTGCAACAAATGTAAATAAATATCTTCTATAATTACTGTACAAACAAATTTGATTTAACTTGAAAGTTTAAGCTTTGTTTACATTCGATAGAAGCTTTGCATATTGCCAATATTTATTTACATAAATAATACTATTTATTCATATATCTTAAATCAGCAGTATTCAAAAAATTACAATCGTACATTCGTTAATTAAGGAAGCTCATGCATAAGAAAGTACGTCGTCGGCTTCCGAGAGTATAAATATGTGGCTTTTTAAAGGCGTCATGTGGTGGCTCTTGAATGTGTTGATTAAGATGATTTTACAAGTAATTTTTGTGTTTATATAAAAGAACAATTAATATTTTATGTGAACTGTTTGGTAAAAAACGTAGAGGGATCATTTTACCCTCCTGTTCTTACAAGGTCAGTAAAACAATTAATCTATTTGGAAAATATTAAATATTGGATCTTTTCTGAGGGAAACATTTTGGTGCACTTTTTCCCAACAGTGGCTTAATTGGTTAGAGCGTAACCAATTTCGAACGAGGTATGAATGGTTTGAATAAAATACTTTTTTCCCGAAGATAATATTTTTTTGCTTAGATGTTTAGTCTCGTGATGAGAGAAATTCTCATAATTTCTGAAGGACTTTAAAAAACTGAAGATATTTTGAAAAAAAAAGCGAAAGTAGATAAAATTATTCGAAGATGGAAAACTTTTAACCACATTTACTATTTATTCATATTAGTAGTAATAAAAGTTATTTATGTTTAAAATCGAGATTAAGCTAAATGTTCATAGCTCCAGTGCTGACGGATTAATAGTATGGATAGGCTGGTGCATTTCAAAATAATTCAGGCGGGGAAATTTTCAGCTGAAAGGAGGTATACACATCCACTCAATGGGCACTATGGCATAAATGTGTCCCTCGTTGACAACCAATATCATCTAAACTAACCTAATCTTGAACAAACAAATCCGACTATGAATAGCAGCTTTTAGAAAACTATATATTTGCATATATATAATTTGCAAATATGGTGATTTTGATTCCATTATGATTACAAATACTATTTGTATGACAACATAAATAGTTATTGTTAAATTTGTTTAGAAATTTAAGACAACTGATATCATTTAATCGTTGTTATAGTGTTCAAATATAGCATTGTAATGTATATGTATACTAGCTTTTGCCCACGGCTTCGCTCGTGGTTAATGATTTATTTCAATGTATTCCATAAATGATTCATTCATTAAATGAATCGTTGATTCATTTACAGAACCAATTTTAAAGACCCACATGCTATCCTTCAACCCGCTTTTCCTCGCTTAGCCCACCCTTTGATATCAACTTTACTAACACCCCCTTGGAAAATAACGCAGCATTCGACCATGGACTTCGCTGTCTGTATTCTTGTAAGAATGAAATAAAAAAGTAATACAGTATACTACTTTTCTCTCATTCGCTTGTCATAATGATTCATTAAGCGAATCATTGATTCATTTACAGATCCAACCTTTACCTCACTTATCCCCTCTATATACTGCAATATATACTATGTCAAATTTAAAGATCCAAATGCTCTTCAACCTGCTTGTTTTCGTTTAGTCTGCCCCCTAAAGATCAACTTTTCTTACATCCCGTTGGAAAATAAGTCGGCGACATTAGGTGATGTAGATCGCACTGTGCTCCTTTAAAAAATGAAATAAAAGTTTGATCGAGTATACCTCGGTCTCAAACCCTGAGCACATATATCAATTGGTACTATACTATAACTCTAACTACTGCAGAACTACTATAACTCTATTAGTAGTTCTGTATGCAATATGCATTCTAAGATATTTTATTTTGTAAGAAACTCTTTAATACAGATTTTCCTTTAGAAATTTTTTAAAATGATTCAAATTTCTATCTTTAATGGTTTTACTCATGACTTTTTCTGCCGATTATTTTGTACAACGATAAAATATAGTTTGACTTTCAATTTATAAATAACCTCCCGACATACCGCTTGTGAGAAGAGTAATATGAATTTTAAAAAACACTATAGTAACATGACAAACATGCAAACGTTGATATCTATAATTATTAACATGGGTTTTCCATATAAGTACAATATTCAAATCCCCTTCTTAACCCCTTGGGGGTAGAATTTCAGAAAATGCTTACTTATCGGATGCCTAGGTCATACAAAGAACACATCCATGCAATGATCCGGCAGTCAGTCATTCAGGACATTCAGACATAAGAAAACTATAAAATTATTTTCATTTTAGCGTTCAATAAAATTTTTCAACCTATTGAAATGGTATGGGCATTCTTCTCAAAACAATTTTATAAGTGAATAATTCTTTCAACTGGAATTTTGAATATTGTGTTTACAACATTTTATAGAAACCTTAAATCATTAAAATATTATATATTTGTCAATTTTGTATTTACATTTTCCAAATGAAAACTTTTATTTAAGAAAATACATAAATGATAATTCTACGAAAAATATTCGAGTTTGAACAATTTAATGTTTAAGGTAGTATATCAGCCTTGGTTTTCGAAATATCGAAAGCTAAATAATTAAACAAAATTTTCAATTTTCGATATTTTAATAAAATAAAATCACTCCAGATATCGAAAAATTATATTCTTACTTTTCGTCTAATATTGTCGAGTTATATCATAATTAAACATCAAAATTGAAAATATAAATTTTTTTTTTTATTTGTGTCCCCACTACCGTGCTCATACATCCTTAACTGGTAGGGAACAACAGATTTTTTTTGTTTTCAATAATTTATCAAGGTTTTAACTTTAATTTAAATAGTTTTTTTTAATTTAAATTTGTACTTATTGGTTTTTTTTTTTTGCACCAAGCTAGGGATGTCTTGACAATCCGAATTTGCCGATAATTTGTCTCACTGAAAACAGTGCAGAAAGGCAGTATTTATCCTGTGCATTAGCCAAGAAAAAAAATTAAGACAGATATTCTTCTAAAAGTAAGTACTGAAAATATAACAATAACCATAACAATAACCATAATAATTTGAAAAAGGACTTACATCGAGAAATTGTCATCTACTCTGGTGTTTGTTGTACAAAGTTACAATAACATATGTGATAAAATATAAAAGAGAAAATTGCCTAGGTTGGCTCACGTCGATTTGGTAGTTCTTTATGGTTCAAGAGGCCACTGCCAAATTTCCAGGTTATCTGTTATATTGATGAAAATCATCAGGGATGATGTTCTTCACTTTTTTTAAGAATAAGCTTCCCTCAAGAAAGGGGATAGTAATTTTTTATTGCTATTTATTGCAAGTGTGTGAAAAATTCACACACTTGATCCATATGTTATAGTAATCCTATGCCAAATTGTAGAGTTCAAAGTGATATTCAAGGAAAAAAAATGATTGCCTGGATGAAAAATGACTCAAGTTGAGGCAATCACGAGTTTTATCTACAAGATTGAAGTAACAAAGAAACAAATATGGCGGCTATTATTCATGAGTAAAAATTGTGGAACAATAATGTATATGAATTAAACGTTGTGTATAAACATTAATTACGAGTCATTGCTTCAAATAGTATTTTATTAAAAACCATGATAGTTAGTGACAAAGAACTATCCACAGAAGTGAAAATTTAAAACTTTGAGTTTTTATACCATGTATATTATATGTAACACATATCAAGGTATACTGAGTTTATTCCCAAGTTTGTAACAATAAATATATTGATGCTACCAACAAAATTTTGGTATAGGTGTTCATAAAATCATGTAATTAGTTCGTTTCCGGTTGTCTTTCCGTCTGTCTGTTAACTCGGTAACTCAAAAACGATAAGATTTCAAGTTGAAATTTTTATACCATACTCGGGACGTAAAAAGTGAGATTGAGTTCGTAAATGAGCAATATGTGTCAATTGGAGCTTGGGTCCGCAGGATCCAGCTTGTAAACCGTTAGAGATAGAACAAAAACTTAAATATAAAAAATGTTCCTTATAAAGAAATAAATTTTAATAGTAACAAATTGAGCTGATTCAAATAAATCGAATCCAATGAATATTTCTGTTCCAAATGTGTGTCCATTCTCGATGATCTTCCCATATATAAGTGAAGGAGTAAAAATGATAAAACACTTGTAATAACAACCATATAAGTGTTTACATTGACTTTCCTAATGTAATATAATTTACCTCATGTACGAAGTAAATTTGTAACAATGAAAAGTCATTGTTGTGTCACTTTATAGTAAGTACGATATATCGGCATACATATACTACGTATTGACGTGCGGTTTCTTAGATTTCATATTCTAAGAATTAAATGAAACGTTTTTTAATTTACTAGCTTAATACACGCCTGCTTCGCTGGGTTTTAAAAGTAAAGACCACCGCAGTATAGCCTAACCCTTTTTTAATCTCACTTATCCCCCTTCCATAACTCTCGAAATATGGCCGGGATTGTTTTACACAGGAAAAATATATGTAGAGATTTCAAGTTTTTTTGAAATGTTTTTACATAAATCTTTAATTTATGGTTCAAAAGAATGCTCATTGATAGCGTAGTAAAATGTAATAAACTAATTTTAATTTATATATATATATATATATATTTTTTTTTTTTTTTTTTAAATAGATCTTTTATAAATTATAGCTTATGTGTTATTCTGATGTTTTGTGTGAAAGCGTAACACTAGTTTTGCGTGAAAGCGTTGCAAACACGCAAACATACTTACTTTCTCATTTATATTATATAGGGATGGAAAATATTCGAAGAACGTAACCCATAGCCACATTGTAAACCACCGAACTTGGAGCTACGCTATACTGAAGTACTTTTAAGATTAGTGTATCAAAAAGTTAAATATTTTTAATTACAAGGCTATATGTAAGACTAGCGTTTACTTACTTTGACTATGTATCAGAACAATCTTTAACATTTGATATCGATTTTAGGTTTAAATGAATATACACATCAATTTATATTAATTTTAAATTGTATCGCTAATAATCAAGGGTAAAGTCTAATCAGAAAAGGTCAGAAAACTGATACTAATGTTGTGACGAAACTGATTCGAAGGTGGTATAGCACCAAGAATGGTATAGCAACATTTATATTTTCTCCACAGATTCATTGCATACTTCTTGTAGGAATGTTGTTGTAACAAAAATACAATTGTTGTTAGGAGGGATTATTGCAATTGATATAATTGTCGTTAGTCAATATTCGATCCAGCATTATCCGCGGGGATAAAATTTTAAAACTTGCTTGGGATAACCGTATGTGGTTAGTTAAGATATTAATTGGAATTTATCGCATTAAATGTTATTTATTTATTTTTTTTTAAGTACGTTCTTTCACCTATTGGGGATTTAATTCATAATAAACCAAGGGAAAAAACTGTTTGCATTTAGATGCCAGTTTATTGACATTTATACATCAAAATAACCTTTTATGTGCGACTTAAAGTTATATTCGATTTACACAAATAACAAGAATGCACATAAATATATTTACGATCATCGGCCTAACGTATTAGATGTTTTACCATTTAAAGTTATTGTTATAGTCCAAACAAAAAAAGGGAAAAATAAAATTAAAATGAAATATTTGTTCAGGATATCATTTGAGGATTATATAAAAAATGGATGCATAAAAAATTTTTTATCTGCACAGGACGCCAGTTTCATCAAACTCTCTAGTACCTTTTTATCGATACTATAAAAAGCTAGAAATGTCTTGATAATCTGGGTATTTGTGGTAAAAAATTGTGCGTCTCCGTTTACAGAAACATTTAAAAATCACAAAATAGGGTGTGACAGA
Source organism: Chrysoperla carnea (assembly GCF_905475395.1). Classification (NCBI taxonomy): domain Eukaryota; kingdom Metazoa; phylum Arthropoda; class Insecta; order Neuroptera; family Chrysopidae; genus Chrysoperla; species Chrysoperla carnea. Next base: position 56,785,611 of record NC_058339.1, read on the forward strand.
GAAGTCAGAAATTCCTTTATGAGAAAATTTAAAAGATATCATTTTAGAAAATATTATTCGTGGCTAAAAATTTTTTGCAAACAATATAACCAACTACAAAAAAGTGACAAAAAAATTTTTAATGTACAGACTCTAATTGTTTCCTGATGAGTAATTATACTTTCCAGTCGACGGAAATGAATCGATTTTAGCTAAGAGTATGGTTAGCGTCCATTTCGAAGCATACAGGAAAGCTCACTTGGAAATTGTACTTCGGTAAATTTTATAATTGGTCCACACTTAGCGAAGAATTCGAAAAACATACATGAAAAATACACACAGTCTAATATAGAAATTCCTCCTTTTTTGAAGTCGATTAAAAAACATAGAGATATTTCATAAAGATTAGATTGAAGAACCAACATGAAGTAACTTATGTCAATTCGAATAGAGAGCGCTTATTTTTAGATTTTCTTTAAATAGCTTTTAGTTTTCAAGCAGAAGATTATGCTTTAAATTCAGTTGTCACATTTTACATTTCTTAAACGTTTTTATAATCCGAAACATGACTGTTATGTTGTTTGTCGGTTTGTGTGTTTATTCGCGCATTGCAGGAAAACTACTGGATCGTTTTTGATAAAATTCCTAAATATTATAAATGTGAAAGTAAGCACGTTTGCTTGTTTGTTTGTTTGTTACGCTTTCACGCTAAAACTAGCGAATGGTTTTTAATGAAACTGTACAGAAATATGGCTCATATATCAGAATAACACATGAACTAAAATTTATAAAGATATATTTAAAAAAAATAAATAATTAAATTTAACTTGACATTCACCATTTTTAAATTTTTACAGAAATCTTTAATTTATGGTTCAAAATGATGATTACAAATGGATCAGATTTATGATCATCATTTTGAATCATAAATTAAAGAAATCTGTTAAAATTTCAAATAATAAATGTCAAATAAATCATGGCCAACTTTTCTGATGTACTCAATGAATTATGACTATTTTACATTTAACAAAATTAAAAACTGTGTTTATCAAGAGAGAGTGGAGGCTATAAAGCGGTGATATTTATTTTTAAACCCACTGAAGCGGGCGAGTATCAATCTAGTTTTTAATAGTTTATGCCTCGAATTAAAAGTAGTATGCAGACTTTAGCTAAATTGCAATAGTTTTGGAAGAACCATAAGTGAGAGTAAGGATAGTGACGAATATTATGCGATGCTATTTCTTCTTAATATTAGAAATGTTTAACAAATCGGGCGAGTAGCGTTTAGTTAAAATATAAGCAGTTTTCATTTTTGAAAATTTAAGAAAATGTCATCCAAATGATAGTTTTAAAAAACATAATATAAATTAATTGTAGAAACATTTTAAAGTATAAGCGTTTGAAATCCTTTTCTAGACAGAGATATTACAATCAAGTCACGAACGTGAAATTGTAGATCGAATCACGACATTTTAATGTGATAGCACCTAATACAAAAAAAATTAAATGTTTCTGAGAAACACATTGAAAACTATACAGGAAATCAAAAAGTAAACCAAATGTAGTATACAAGGTCTTTTTAAATAAAGTTGCCACCCTTATATTTCGAAGACGGAATGACAAATCAAAAATTGGAAAAACACGTATCAGTATAAATTTAAAGGGGTAATTCAAGTATATTATATAGTTTCTTTATATTTTTTGTTGCAGTTTCTTATTCATTGGCGTAAAAGAGTTTTAAAATTTTTTTATTCATGGCCACAATTTTTAGTACAGAATCACAGTATTTTTAGGTTAAAAACTCTCCACCAAGAAAATTTTAACAGATTTATGTCTAACATCTTACAGATTTTTACTTTTTATGGAAAAACATAACTTTTGCCCAAAAAATTTGTTTCATACACTATTTTCATACACTTACAGTCTTTAACCCAATAATCAGGTACCAAAACTTGAGAATTGAGAATTGCAGAATTTTGTGACACTATTTTCCCAGCTATTTTTAGTCATTTTAAAAAATTATCTTGACTTGAGTTAAAAAGGATGTTTTTAGAATAAAAAAAAAATGGCATCATGTCGTTTTGTATTCGAGATACTAATTTTGCCGTTAATTGTCTAAATGGGAAACTAAGGTATTAATTATCTCGTGTTTTATACTAATAGTAAGCCCTTTTCTTGGCCTGTGAAAAAAATTTGATATATTATATAGAGAAGGGGGTACCATGCTTAAAATACCTTAAATATGTAAAAATCAAAGTTGACCCATGTTTGGCCAAAATAAACTAAATACTGTAATTTTGTTCCTTCTAAAAATGAGTTTTCGAAATATGACGGTGGACATTTTCTAAAACATCAACTTGTATATGAAAAAGCTGTGCATTTCAATAGAAAATATAATAAAAGCTTTTTCATTTCTTAATGCTTAAACCATTATAAAAATTTTATCCTATTTTTCAAAAGTTTATGAAAACAAAAACAATGAAAAATTTTGTGGAAAAACTTCAAAACAAAAATAATATTCATATTATCATGATTCAGTTTTTACAATGATGAAACTACAACAACATCAACCATATTACAAAAAAATACATAGAGATAAACATATTTTTAAACTTGTATAATAGAATATTGTTTTTGCATTATTATGATTATTATTATTATGATTATTATTATTATTATACAGGTTGTCTTATGCTAACGCCTACATATAGGTAATTCCAAGCTTGACGAGATTAAGTCAGCATTAATTTCAAAATGATGGGGGGGAGGAACGTACTTGTGGTACTACAAGACAGATATGGTCTGAGTACAATCGCAGGCGTTTCAAAGATCTTAAATCACTTCCAAGGGCCTATGTTCGTAAAGTTGTTGCGGCTATTACAGGACATTGGTTGGGCGGCAGGCATGCTGAACGCCTGGGCCTAGCATCAATATTTTTAACCGTTTCATACGTGGGACTAAAATTAATATACTATGATATATATTTCATATTCATGGTATAAAAACATAAAAATAAAAACCAAACTGAATAGAAGAAAATAAATAAAAAATTAAAAAAAGATGGGGGATAACAAATGATTTATACTGAGAATGTGATGAATAGAAACGATATAATCTGCTGTGTGAAATTCAGTAAATTTTGGGACAATATCCTCTGAATGGTCTGATAATAATGAGCTTTAATAAAAGCTGAAAATGCTTAAATATATAAGAAAAATTAATGAGTTTTAAATTACAGGAAAACACAATAGGCAGCAGGTCTCTCCCAGGCTCTTAAGTGAATGTTGTAATTAATGAAAATAAGTTATTTTTAAATATTTTGGGTAATGAAGTCTCAATTTGGAAGGTGAAAAAAAGAAGTAATTTAGCGAAACAAGGGTAAACCTCATTAAAAATTCTTTCACAAGACGAATTAAGCCATGAATAAGTCGCAAAATCATGACGGCTCATTTTGAAATTTTCAAATCCCATATTTTTTTGTTTTGTTTTCGTTATTGAAACTTTTAAATAGATAGAGTTGTTAAATAGCTGTAGTTAATTTTGAGACTTTAGGTGACTAATCATAAACTTATGTCTTTAGAGATACAGGATTTTGGAACACATGGTATTTAAAATGGATGTGTTTTGATAAAATAGAAAGATAGTGCCTTCCGTGTTGTTTTATCTGACAAACAACAAATTTTTGAGTAAAAACTATTCAATATATATATTTTATATATTTAGTATAATACTATTATTTATGTTCATTTATTATTTCATTCACAATTTTATGCAATTCAAACAAAATTTGCATGAAAATAAAACAATTTCAAAACAATGAACCGGCATCCATTTTCTATGCAACATTCTGTTTCCTATATTTCTTATGTTGTTTGTGCTTTTATGTTTTAGTAAAAGAATCTATTATTGTGATCTATAGTAGGTGTTGTTTTTATTTTATAAATTGCTTAGTTTGTTATTTTTGTGTTTTTCTATATTACTTTTTTGTTTTAAACTGTAAAAATAGGTAACTTTCTGTTTGAATTGTAAATGAATGAAGTTTTTTTAAGCGAGTAAACGTTTGTTATAAGAAATATTATAAAAATCTTGATCTGGATTTCACAAGTTCTTCAATGATTCTTTAAAGCTGGTTCCAAATTGTATTTTGAATTGTCTTTAATTATCAGAGATATATATGTACGACTGTATTTGGAGGAATACAAGTCCGAATATATAATATCATCAATCACTTTTAAATGCAAATTTGCGAAAAAAAAGCCCTATCCGACCGATGTTATGAGAACTATGTAACCAATTAAGAAATATATTAGTGCCGGCAAATAGAGTTTTTAAGTCTAATTTTTTTGAAAACAGTCTGATTAAAATGCAACACGGCTAACTTTGTTTGTAATTTAATTAAGAACAAAGACATACTTTCAGAATTAGCCCCAAGACCACCCTTTGAATGTAAACCCATCGAAAATGGTTAACATATTGCAACTTATAAAAAATAGGAAATAATGCGGGAGGAGATATTTTCGGCGATGCTGAATCCAAAACCTTGCTCAAACAATGTGAAAATTCAATATTTCGGCCGGCAAAAATCCGTTTTTCCCTGAAAATTGTCATTTTTAGGACCAAAATGTGTCTTTCCAACCAAATCTGAACTCACAAAAAGAAAAAGAAATGTGAAAATTCGAAATGGGAGCCGGAAAATTTTATCTCTACCAAAAATATCGTTTGAATACAACTTCTTTCTTTGTTTATACTGAGCGTTGAAAATATGACAAATGCTTGCCTTAAAGTGAAAGTGAGCTATAAAAACTTCCAGCATGAGTTTTTTGACGATATTCGCTTTCCGAGAAAAATTGCTGCAATGAATTTAAAATCTTGGACCATCTAAAATAATAATCGAACTGAAATCTGTTTCATGTCAGTAGAAAACTTAAAATGTCTTCATTAAAGTTCTTGAATTTTGTTTTGAAGAAAATTGTAATCACTCACCCACTTTTCGTTTTTAAAACATTTACCATTTACCTTCTTTTAGGAGTTGTTTCATCTGATCGCCATTTTTGTAAATATCTCATCTTGTATCTTAAGACCAATCATAAATTTTCTCAGTTATTATTTTCTTCAAAAACTATGCAATTCTTAAGATTTTCGCCCCTTTTATTTCTTCGCACCTTCCAAAAGTTCAATTTCATTAAAGAATATAGTTTTAAATTGTTTTTAGCGTAGGTTTTTACCATAGAAAAATAATGGAAAAAAAAAATTTATTATTTTTTTATATAGGAGCATTTTAAATACCTAGTCTTGTTATCACATATCTAGTATTAGACCAAGTCTTTACACGTACGGGTAGATGCTCTGTGACACTGCCCCGTTGATCCAGAGACGTAAGAATTGGAGATCATTTATATTATATACTTTTGCATGATAAATTTATAAATCTGTTGTTATTGCCACAATATTTACAAACAAAAAATGATTAATATAAATAAATTATTGTATACGTGATTTATATACTATTTTGTTTAATAATTGTTTGTATATTCGCTAGTTGTTTCTTATTTACCCGTTCAATATTTTATTAAATTATCCTAAATAAACACAATTTAATCCTTGATTTTGTTCATCCTTGAAATTCTTATTTTAAATTAAACTTACAATGGAAATATATAATAATTTTCAATAATATAAAAATAAAAATAAATATTGTTGTTTTCAACAGGATAAAACAAATAAATAATTCTGTCACTGAGAATAGAAAAGCATGTTGTTGTATTGACCTAAAGAAAACCTTTTTTTACTTTTTTTATTTTCATATTCCATGTTTTCTATACTCCTTTATTTTTAAGAGAGAATGTATTTAAAAAAAACTACTCTGCTGTGATTCACATACATTAGTATGTGTATGTATTCATCAGGAACATTATGAAAACACAGCAGTTTTAAGGAAGAAAACACAAAGAAACTATACATATGTATAATAAACTGCTAGGTTACTAAACCATGAGAGATGCTTATTTTTAAACCATATGAAAATCAGAAATAACGTAGTTTTTGCATGCATACGACTTCTGTTCCTATATACAAAGCGTCGTGCCAATTGGCACGATATGATAACATCAATTTGCATTGTATAAATGCAGATTTATGACATATTATCGTACCAATTGACATGACGGTTTGAATCTTTAAAAATACAATACTGGAATCGGCACCAAAGTGAGAACCACGTCTCAAAGTAGATTGACAAGGATAATAAATGCGAAAGCATGGTTATTAATGCGCATGTTTTAATATACAACATAATACCCTGGCACGTATTTACAACGTGATAATTGCCATTTAATAAATATTATTTAATAATTAAACTTTAATAATCTGTAATACAAATATTCCTTGCAAATAAAACAACTACTAACCATTTTTTAGAACTTTTATACAGAATTAATTATAGAAACAGTAACTATTGAAGCAACTGACTTCCGTCAGTACGATTATGCGCATTGAGTACCATGCTTTCGTATTGTGTTTATCTGTCAACTGTTTGACTATTGTATTTTTGTCTTTGTTAATCTACTCTATGAAGCCAAAATATACATACTTGGTAAACGTTGGGCTTATCTATTAAAATATATGATCTATTGTTTGAATATTGAAACAGAGGGACGGTGTGAAGCACTTTATAGATTGTACACATATTAAAATGTTTCCTTAATTTCTTAACCGAAGTAACTTTCTTTCTTTCGTCAGTAGTTTACCTTTCAAATCCGAATTATTTTTGTTTTCCATGAAAAATTATTTCTACATAATAATCGAACACTATTGAAACTAAAATCATGTGTATGTACACACAATATACACGTAATATACACATGAATATATAATAATATAATAATATATTTACCATTAAAATTTGAAATCGATTAACTGTCTTTAAATCGAGATAAATTCATTTAATGTTCGGATAGAATGGAGAGCATAAGAAGTTTTGTGTTTTTTGTAAAAAAAAAAAACAATTCTTGAGATATTAAAAAAAGTGAAAAAAACAATTGACTGAGTTAATTGTTGAAATACCATGTATAGACAGTGTTGATAACTCTGTCACTTTACACCTATACATGTCATCACACATACAAAACTGACAATCCCATATTAATACATATTATAAAATTTGCGTCTAATGTGTGCCCTAATGAGTAAACAGTGATATTTACAAAAAAATGTATCAAGCAAAAGTTGTATAAGGAACATTATAAGATAAAAGGTTATAAGGAAAATTTTTTACATTTAAACTTTTGTTCTATCTAACAGTTTACAATATGGGTCCTACGAATCCAAGACCCAATTGACCTATGTTCCTCATTACGAACTCGACCTCCCTTTTTACGTCTTTAGTGCGCTGTAAAAATTTCTGATTGATATCTTTTTTTTGTGAGTTATCGTGTTCACAGACGGACGGACGGACGGATTGACAACCGAAAATGGATTAGTTATATTATTATTCTATAAACTCCTATACGATTTTTTTTCGTAGCATCAATATTTTCAAGCGTTACAAACTTGGGACTGAACTTAATATACTATGTATATTTCATGTATACATCGTATAAAAATTATTATTGACAGCTTCATACTTGAGATATAATTACTTAAAGTTAAAAAATTTATTGTATAACAGAAACAATTATATTTAGAGTATAAGTAGTGTGAGAGAAATATCTATGGTATACATAATTACAGATATCTATTATCATACAGAATACCTGATGTACTATCAGTAGAGTTAAAAAATGAGTTCATGAACTTATTACCTTAAACCTTAAACAACACTAAAAATAATATTGAATGAAATCTTAATATATATATTTCTTGTGTGCGTGTGTATGTAATTGAACTCCTCCTAGACGGCTGGACCGATTTTGATGAAATTTTTTGTGTGTGTTCGTGGAGATTCGAGAATGGTTTATATTAATTTGGTCCAGTACAACTGTTTTTGAGGGCTCCGTACCAAAAAAATGAAATTTCATTAAATGGTGGGAGCGCATATAAATCATATCACATTATGTATACTATGTGTACTATGTATTTTTAATAGTATTCAGGTATTGTCAATAGGCATTTATTAGAGCCATATGCGAGCGCAGCGAGCTCTACTATCAAAGGTCAGGCCACTCCAATAAATAGGAGTTAAATTGGGGTTTAGCGGACAGGCTAAACGTAGTATAGGTATTCATGAATTGGAGTTACGTTTTTACGGGACAACGTCCGTCGGGGCCGCTAGTAGTACTATAAAGTATAATAATCATGTGTAATATAATACAATGTACTAATATAAAAGATAGAAGAAAAACAACACAATAAATGTACATTTTATTTCAAACACTTTGTTTCAATTGTGTGCCACTTTGTCACATGACTGTGTACTATGTCTTGTGTGTGTCATAGTATAGTAGTAGCTAACTAGTCTCTATAGTGACTCTTGTATTACAATTTGTTTAATGTATTTAAAAAAGTTTTTAGTTTATAATGTTTTTATAACTAAAACAATATGCTTTATTATTAACATTGTTTTATATTTATTTATCACATTAATTTCAAAACTTTAGTGTTTTTGTTTTATAATGTCCATGATAAATGATTGTGTCTATATTTTTCTTGACATAAATGTCATTCATATAGATAAAATTAATTAACTTAATGCATTTTTTAAACTTTCCTGTGAAACTTAAGCAAGAAGAGCCAGAGAAAAAATCGAAAGAGGCGAAACCATAATTATAGAGTCAATTCAACCTCATTTTGAAACAAGTGAAATTTACAAGATTTAAAAAATCCCTAGCAATTTTTTCAGGTACGGAACTCTAAACACGCACTGGAAACGTATCTAAGAACACTCTCCATTAAATTACCTTCTTCCTTAGAGCCCTCTTTGAAATTAACCGATTTTGAGAATCATGGTCTATTTTTTAGTCGTTTCGGTTACGGAAGTCTAAACTCGCTCTTAAAATATAGCTAAGAACACTCTTCATTAAATTATCTTTCAAACGAAACAAAAAAAAATCAAAATAGATCATCCGCTTAGGCGCTACGATATTACAGACATACAGGCACACATAGCGGTTAAACACCCTTTTTTTGATAATGTACTAAAAACAATAAAACAAGCTTTAAAAAGGTCTAAACGATTTTCTACTTCACTCCGATTTCTAATTTTTCGACTCTTTGATTAAAAATCGGTCCACAGGATGGAAAATATGTCCTCCGACTGTAATAGCAATTTTGCTTATCATAATAAATTCAGATGAACATTATTTATATTATTTTCGCGATATTTAAATTATTTTCGGATTATAACTTCGTGATAAAGCATCACAATAGATATATATTTGAAAAATACTAATAACACCCTTTCATTTGATACCTAACACATTCATTGCATTATTTGTTTTTAACTTGTGACTTATGTTCTCTAGACGGAGCCATATTCAATTTTTATATGAAGTAACATATAGCCTATAATCAATGGACGATCAAGACGCTTTCAACGATACCACATTTGTAAAACTATGAAAAGTTGTGAAGGAACAGATGAACATAAATACATACATACCGCTCAAACACATAACTCTCGCCGTCATTGGGGTAAAAATTATTTCCCAATGGTTATGGGCAAAGGGATTGTTAAGAGCGGACTTGAATATAATAAAAAGAATCTTATAATTGCATACGGAAAGCATGACCAGATGATTTAAAGTTATTATAAAATTAATTACCTACTTACGATAAATATTTCGATTTCTTTTTAGACAAAAAACACACTGAAAATGTGGTCCGGTGCTATATTTTACGAAAAATATCTTTATAAAAATATTACATATTTTTGTTAATTAACCTAAGAAAAAATTTTTCAAAGATAAATCAATTTTTTTTCAATAATCAATGTATATTCCGTCATTTGACAAATATTCTAGGAATTCACTTAGACAGAAGGCTAACTTGGCGCAAACGCATCTGGTCCAAGAGAAAACAATTAAATTTAAAATTTTCGAAACTTTACTGGCTGTCTGGCCATAAATCTAAGTTATCATTAGACAATAAAGTGCAAGTGTATAAAACAATTTTAAAACCTGTGTGGACTTATGGGATTCAAGTATGGGGAACTGCTATAGCAACAGTAACATCGAAATCATTCAACGGTTTCAATCAAAAGTGTTACGAACAATTAGTAAATCTCCCTGGTACGTACGTAATGACGACATTCACCGTAATCTTGAAGTGCCCACAGTGCGCGAAGAAATTACGCGGTTCAGTGAAAGTTACTTGACTCGCCTTGAAAGGCACCCAAATGTTGAAGTAATCAATCTCTTAGACAATAGTGAAAGAGTAAATAGACTAAATAGACAAAGTGTTCTAGATTTAAGATTTAGATTTACGTAAATAGTTTTAATTATAGTTTACATACTATAAATTCGATTAGGTGACTATAACTGGGTAGTTGCCGTTCATGTTATCTATTCATCAGACCTATTTATAGTTCCTATAGGAACTGATAATAGAATATAAGGATGCCAAAAAAAATTTGACAAATATCTTTTTAAGACAGAATTTTCTGTCCAGTTTACTAATATTGGCTGCAATATACCCTTGATAGTATTCAATTGAACCACTATGATAAATGTGAAAATTCTTACATTTTCTATGATTCCATATGATACTACGAATATATCAAGAAATGAAATGAAAAAATGCGCCTATTTGGTTTTAAATAAATTGTTAGCATATTTGGGCGTTCTTCGTTTGTCTTCCAATAAATACAATATAAATCATACATGCATGTGTATGTTACATAAACATAGTATGTATCATTCTTCTGTTGTTTCTTAATATTCTTCCCATATAGCTTAGTTTAGCTAGCCAAAAATTCACACAACTATAATTTATTGTGTAAAAACAACTGACATACTGATTCACACAGGGACAAACATGTTGACAGAAGTTTTTTTTTTTTATGAAGAAAGAATAGGTTGTTTAAATTTCATCCATAAGTTTCAATGTGTCTATGAGGATGAAAAACTTTCCAAGTAAAGAAATCTACGATGCACACCTCGAACAATTTTTATTCAGAAGTGAATTATTTCAATCCAACTTTTTAAAGATGGGTAAAAAATTATTTCCAAAGAAAAGTTTTTGGTTTCTAATGATTTTATTTTAGTTTCATTCCTGTTCACAGCAAGTTTTATTATGGATAGAAACATAAATTTCTATTTTTTTCTATTAGTTTCAGCTTATTTTTGGAATAACTGTCTTTTTTAATTGCCTATTTATATACGATTTATTGTATTTCTAAAATTAAAACACATTTATCGAAGACGCATATAATATAGAAATAATGGAATGGGCTGGTTTGTAAGCTTTGAATTAAAAGAAAAACTATTTTTTTATTATTTGATTACAAAATAGACAAGAGGATTTGGTGCAGCAATCGAGTATCTCAGTCTCCATATCCCTTGAAAAATAAACGTTTGATCCACAAAGAAATAATTTTATATGAACAAATCGATAAATGGTAGTATTTAAACCTTTTTTTGAAAGAATTGATGACATAACTTTACGAGCTGTGTCGTTAATTTTTCTTGTCAAAACAGAGCCCAAATCGATAGTGTAAAAATGAAAATAAAAATTTTGAAATTTTGTTTATCAAGTAATCATCCTTTTATACGTCTTTTATAAAAAATTTATATCGATTCTCTGCGCGGTTTATGAGAAATTAACAATCAAAGTCTGCAGTGTTTTTACCAAAAAAGGGCACATTTCTCATAAACCGTACAGAGAATAGATATGAATTGTTCACAAAAGACCTTTTTTTATCATTTTCATTTCAATTCTTTAAGGTGTTTCAATACCGTAAAAATGATACCAAAAATTTGAAATTTTATTTATCAATAAAAAAATCACCTTTTTAGTTGTGTTTGGTGAAAAATCCATATCGATTCTCTGTACGGTTTATGAGAAATTAAATATCAAAGTCAGTTTTTTTACCAATTTTGGTTTGATTATAAAGCATAAAACTTGAGGACGATTGATAAAAGTTTTTTTTATGTAAGTGGCAACATTTTTTTTAAAAACTTATTGACTAAAAAACCAACATTCATTACGACTTCTTCATATACGACCATGTAAAAAGGGCTGTTTTTAATAATTAATTTATCGTAAACCGTACACAGAATCGACTTGAAACATATACAGAAAGCGTATTCATTACTCATTGGGTTAGGTTAAGTTATATTGGCTGTCCAGGAAGGACACACTTAGGCTATAGAGCCCATTGTAATACCATATGTGTGTTTGACCACCTTTCCGCTAATAATTTCATTTATCAGCTCCACAATTTCAGAGGTACCTTCTTCATGCATATATACCATGTACTACACAAGCGCATCACAACTATTAATTAAATTAATTTTGTTTCGACGGCGGGAATCGAATCCGCTACCCTTAGCATACCGCGCATAATTGGTTACGCCTTAACCAACTTAGATAATAGGGCGACTAATTACTCATTAATTGACACACAACATTTCAGTTTTTGCTGAATATTTCGTTTTGAGTTCGAAACCTCTTAATTGCTACACTTGCTGAAATAGCTCCACACCATTTACTTTTCTAATTGTACCCTTTGACATTTTGTGTACTTTTGTTGTAGAAGTCTTTTTCAATTATTATTAATATTATTATTATTGTTATTTATATTTAATTTGTATTTCATCAGTCAATAAAAGAATTGAGCAAATTTTTCTTACTGGCTTGTAGGCAATTACAAATATTCTATTTTAGTTGAAATTTTGCTACGGAATTTGAAACAGAGGCGTATATATATACTCCTTTCTATACATGGTAAATAATGAATAATGTACAATGAATATCAATTTTTCAACACATTTTCATAGTGTATTTTCACATACATATATATATATACACTATAAAAATTGCAAATGAAGATTTATTATGATGGAAAGACGAAGATACATTTTTTATGGTATATTTTTTTCTCTTTTTTTTTGTGTGCATATTATTTACAATTTAAAATCTATTTATCATGATAGTACATAGATTTATTTGCGAAAACATATAATAGTGTTTAATATATCGTTTTAATCAAATTACTGATTGATTGTAATTCAATATTGTTTGATTTTCATAAGCGAAAATTCATTGAACGGAAATTATTTAGCTTGTTGGTTTTTAATTAACTTTAAACGAGTTGAACTATTGAAATATAAAGTAAGTCCATAACGAACTAAAATGTATTTTTGTCTGCCATTTTAAAGATTAATAAACGTAAGTTTTGTACTAAATGAATATTAAAGTTTAACTTTGGCTCGAGTTTTCCTAGAAATAGATTAGAGGCAACACTAAAGAATATGCCAAAAAAATAACAGAAAGTTCGTAAGTGTCGATGTAAAAAGCAGACATTTTTTATCAAACATTCCACATTCAAGTCCGGGAAAAACGACTTTTGTGGCGTCAACCCACGGGCAAAATATTGAATGATTTGGCGAATGTAAATAATAAAGACCGAAATGAACTAAAATCGTAATATATTCATACAAAATTACCACTTACATAGTCTTGGGGCTCTGGAAAAATTTGGAAAGTATCCCGCTATATAACTATATACGATTAAAAAATTTAACTCTAACTTTATTATTTTAAATCCATAAAGTTATCATGTGGAAATTCATTTAAATAAAATTTAAATTTAATTTTATACCTGCATTTACTTGAAAAATAAAGAATTTTTACTAATAAGTAATAAACATAAAATTAAGCAATTAATTAAATGTTTGGAATGAAAAAAAAGAATTAACTTAATTGAATCATAACTTTCCAATAAAGGAAATTGAATTATGGTAATTTTAATTAATACATTTTTTTCAATTATGTATAATAAATTATACTTATTATTAATTTATTTAGTACGGTCGGTTGTTAGAACAATTAAAGCATAAAAAAAAATAATTGTTTTAAGGTGGTTTCCTCAATAAGTGAGCATTTTAGTGTTTTTTTTTTCCAATCTTGAGGATTGATTATGTTAGAAATTTAGAAAATGAGACAAAAATTAAGAATAACATTTTTCGATATATTCTCATAGTTTTTGAAATGCCGAATCCTAAAGATTAATAAAAAAATGTCATCTTAATAAATAATCTTGGAATAATCAAAAACCCTGACTTTGTTGATAATTTTGATAAAAAAGGTAAAAAGAAAAAATATCTAAAAAACATATGGAAAAATGAATCTTTTGGAAAGCAGATTAATGAATATGGGATTTGCGTGTTAAAAATGAAAATTATTATAAATTAAATCTAAAATTTTAAGGATGATGAAAACAACTTTTGCTGATGCTTTTTCCATAAATGCTTCATTGAACAAATTCAGCTGGAGAAATTAAAATTTAGCACCTTTTGTATACTATCAAAAAATCGATTCATAAATTGATTATAGATACTATAAAATCTACAATCCTATAAGTTTTGATTCATCCCATTTCCAGGTTCCATTATGTACACATATTTTATAAAGTGGAAATTGATAAGCACATTTGTAAGCACACATACTCGCTAGTTTGTAGTTTGCTGATGAGTCTCGTTTTAAAAATTAAGATAGGTATTATCCATGAAGGAGGTGCACTCAGCCTTTGAAAATAATTGTGTAGCTGATAAATGAAATTATCAGCTGAAAAGGTGGTAAAACACATATATGGTATCACAAGGGGCTCTATAGCCTAAGCGTGTCTTTGGTGGACAGTCAATATAACTTAACCTAACCTAATTACAGTCTTTGCAATGACTCTCAAATATGATTTAATTTTTATGATATAATAATTTTCATAGATATCATCCCCATTTAAGGAACTAGGTCATCACAAAAAAAAACTTTGGAAAATGCAAATTTGTTTTTTTTAACGTCCAAGACAGATAAACTGGCAAATATTTCAATTTCAATATGCCTATCTTTAGTAATAAATCTTGCTGTATTTAAAACATCCATTGTGTTATATACACTTGCATGCAAAAAGTTATTTATTAGTCTTGAAAGTAAAGCGGGGAAGTTAGATAAAAGGCACACATCTGTGATATCAACAAATAAGAAAGAAAGACAGACATTTACATTAATGTTTTTTATTTATAAGAAAGAACGTAGAAATGCGTAAATAACAATCAAGTGGTTTTAGTACAATTGTAAAATATACTGCTGTTATATATATAATATCTTGTCTGTTTCTAGGAAATACTTTTCGAACATTTTTGAATAAACAGGAAAAGGAACATATAATGTTGTTTAAGTGATTCGCAAATGCGTATACTTTCAGTTCTACCTACGATGCAGATGGCCATTCCTAATCCGTACTGACAACATGTTATGGGTGGAATTTAAATCGTGATCTGAAACTAAAGTAATGCATATTTCATAGACTGTACAAATAAGAAGTAAGTGGATAAATATTGAAAGCGAACAAGATTTCCGAATGTGCATACAAAATTTGAATATCGTTTATGTTTATTTCTCTATATGTTATCCCGAAATTGAGAATTAATTACTAATTTTAAAATTAAGAAATCAAATTCCATCACACACTATTGCATCGGCTTATTCGAACGAACATCGGATGGGAATATTCTGACCTCGATCAGTTTCAGCATGACACATTTTCTAACAAAAAATCTAAGTAATGTGTACATCTTTTTATCTAAGCAAATAAACGTTTTATTCTAATAGAATTATTAATAGTATTTTCTTCACGAGAGAATAAATTGATAAAAGTTACAAGTTTTATTAACCCGGTAGGAACTATGTTCCTTTCGTTACTTCGTACATTATAAATGTACTTTTATTATTTAAATTCTATTTTTAAGAAATCTTTAAAGAATTTAATTATAAGGCTACTTTCACTTTTTACTGTTTCAATCAATTAATTGTAATACTAGTTTAAAAAGACATACATCTGATTTAGTAGACAACCCAATATGTGCGTAAGTACATTATCTACATTTAGTTTGATCAGGATAATTATTATGATATAGCAAAAAAATTTTTGTACTTACTTTAAATTATCTCTTTTACTGTTAACTTCTGATAATTCACTTCCACAAGTCCTTTTGAAAAGTCCTTAATGAAAAAACATAAAATTTTGACAAAAAAATATAAATTGACAAATTACAAAATTAGTTTTCTAGGTGACCATAGTTCCAAAAATGAGTTGAAAAGAAACACACCTTAAGATAAAAATTCAAATTTAAAGTTTTAAATAAGTTATATGGCGGACGAAAAACCGCCATAATTGTTTTTTAAACTCTTCTAATTTATAAAAAATAAAGCAAGCACTGACACTCGACATTATCTTCTTCGAGGGTATTTTAATAATTAACTCAATCAATTGTTTGATTTCACTTTTTATTTGTTGATGATTATAAGCTGATGGATCTAATCACGAAATTATTGTGATAATCTGTCGAACAACCAGTTAACATTATAGATGTCTTTAACTGTGTGTACTAAATACATACATCTTTTTTTATTAAAACTTTTTTAAGGTAAAACAAATACCCATATCTCTTTCAGGGAAAACTTTTTAAAGAACATTATTTTTCAATTCATTTAGTAATAAATATAATATTACTTTGAATAAAAACAAAATACCCTCTTGAAAATTTTTTTAAAAACTTTATATATAATCCATAGTTTATTAATATCAAAATTCCCATTGGATGGTTTAATCAAATTACCTCTCAATAATACATTCTTTCTTTATAGGTTTCGAGTTTTAAATATTTTATTATTTGTCATAAAAATTATTTTCGGTAATTCAATCTAAATTGATTTTTTTTTTCATTGAACGAAAAATATTATTTGTTATTGATTGATCCACTTGACCTATTTTTCACAGAACTATAGCTTCATTTTTTAACTATACTAGCTGTACTTTGACACGCTTCGCTGTGGGACATTATGGTTGCATGGAAATAGATGAAGATACAACTTCGTAAAGAAATTTACGGACAAATATACAAGCATACATACCTACAAGATACGCGCGAAAAACATACTCCTTGGCAGTTGCAGTCGGGTAAAAAGACAATTTGGAACAATAGAGTAGTTGCATTTTTTTAGCCACAAATTCATGTATAAATAAAACAATAATTCATCCAAAGTATATTTAAGTAATTTTTTTTTAAATTAATAATTCCATATTTAATTAATTATTAATAAAAAATAGTTATATTTTTGAATAAATATCGGTTTCTATGGAAATTTGTTTAATAATATAGTGAGAGCCAGCTAAAAGACAAACCATTAACCATTATTCGTGTTATTTTATCATTTCTCCGTGCGATGGCGTTACGAGAGCTAGGTGTTGATGTCACTCCCGTTTGATTTAATAGTTTAGAAAACTCATTTTCAATTACAAAATTGCATGAGAAATAAATTGAAAAAAAAAATTTTTTTTTAAATTTTTCTTAGTAAGTAATCTTAAAAATAAAATAAAAAAACAAGCAACTTCTCTTTTGAATAGGCTAGTTTTTAGAGTTTTTTCAAAATCGTGCTCTTCTCTACACCACTCTAAATGTGCTCTAAATATTTGTTAATGATATTAAATTTTCGAATAAACATAAATTTTAATAAAGAATATGTATTTTAAAATAAATAATTTAAGTTTAGTATCTTTAATCTTTCTAATGTACTTTATAAATATACTATATTTATAATAGGTACATACTACATATACATTTAAAATTTACAAATTTATCGCATGCATGAAGTAATATTTTGTTTCTATTTATTCTTTAAGATAAACAAGCCACACCAACTAAATTTTATGTTGATATATGAGGTTGAATGTTGACATATTTTCCACTATTTTCTTTATGTATTTTATTTTCTGATGTAATTGCTTTATGAGAAAGAGAGATTTGACTCCATTAATAAATCATATATTTTAATGTATTTAGAATTTAAAGTTTTTTTTTTTTTTTATTGCTTTAGGAGTATACTTCTTTTTTGAATTAGCCAAAGTGTAATATCGTCAAATTCTAAAACGAATCATAAAAATATTTAATTATCATGTTTTCTCCTACATTGTAACCTGATGAACAGCATTTATGGTAAAATCACTATATTACAGGTTGCTTAGGCATAACGTGCTTTGAGGCTGATTATTAAAATAAATACAGTGAGTATTTACAATTACATTTGGATATTTTTTTACGTATAAGGCTTTAATTTAAATTATTAAAACTTAATTTTCTATTCTTCGCATTTGTCTTTAATTTCGTGATAACATTTGGCTTTTAATCCAGTTCTGGGAAAAGAAGTATATAATTCCGGGATATATACTAAACAAAGGTACCTTTAAAAGATATGTTTTATCTAATGTAAGTATTTTGGGAAGTCATTTTATGCTATAAAACGCATACAAATATAATTTTTATTCAATTAATTAAATTAATAAAAACTTTTCTTCATTTTCTGATAATAGTTTTTGATAACATTTTAATAACTTTAAAAATTATTTTAACATAAGTAATCATTGGAAAATTTTTATAACGAAATAGAAGTCAAATTTACGTTTTCTCTCTTTACAATAGCTAGTTTTACCATAATAATGCTTCTTGGTACGGCGACTGGAAATATTAAAACTATATCGAGGTCATACTCTCAAAGGCCGATTTAGAGATGTTTTTTCAATGAAATCCAATTGTTAAGGGGTAACTGTGCCATTTTTTAAAAGGGTTTGAACAAATCTAAGAAGAAAAATACCCGTGCCGATTGAAAAAATCGGCGATCAGTTCGACAAAGATTACTTTTTGACTTGTCATACTTTGTACACAGATGCGCAATATATCAGTGTATTCGATGTAGCGTTAACAGATTTACTGCACTAAAACAATGACTATTTAAAGAACTTTATTTGTTCTCTTTCTAAGACATCGGGTGCCCTCTCCTTAAAAATACCCTAGTTTGAAAAATATACAAAAAATAATTGCATATCGATGTATCTGTAACCAAACCGATAGAATATTTTTATCCTATCAAGAAATTTATATCTGTAACATCTCTATTTACTTTAATATTCCAGTTTCACGTAATATAGAAAAACAATCTGTTTTATTAGATGGTTACTGCTCGCAAGTTATGTACGAAAACATACATTGTTTAATGGCTGGGCCTGTGCCAAATGATGCCAGAGACATACTGTCTTGTTAGTAGAGTTTAGTATGTGTATAAAATATATGTTACACATGTTATAATTTACAATATGTCCTAGAATACATTAAATTGTTGTATAAATCTAAAATATTTACACTTACTCAAAATAATACTTGTAAACTACGTCGGCTTGGTCATTAAAATTTAACCACGTTGCTGCCTGACGACGGGAAAAATGAAACCATCAATGAATATATGAAAACCAGCAATTTTTTGCAAATAGAAAAATAGGTGTAATAAACCGTAATAACCAATTTAAATAAGTTTAAATAAGAAGATAATAAATAAGAAGGTAACGTTAACTATGTGATAAATACTTTTTTTTCATTTTTGTCAATTTGTCTAATTAAGTTATTGCCAAGAGCCTGAAGGAATTTTAAATAATAATGAAGCGAAATTTGTAAATAATTTGTTATAAAAGGGCATTACATTCTCATGGCCAAATTTAGGACAGGGCCAGCGTGGACATAGCCCCAGAACCCTAACAAATTGAGGATCTCACAAATTCGGATAATTTGAAACAACTGATAATTTAAAAAAAATATTGCTCTACATGAATGTAACAAGTGAAATTTACAAAATTTAAAAATCACCGACAAAATTTGCAAATACGGAGCCCTAAACTCTCACTTGAAACATAGCTAAGAACACTCTCTGTTAAATTGTCTTCCAAACGAAACAAAAAAATCCAAATCGGTTCACCCGTTTAGGCACTACGATGCCACAGACAGACATACACACTTCTCTTTAATCTTTAAAGCTCGAAAAAATATTATGTCGGATAGCCAAGAAGATAGTCACAAAAATGTGAGACATTATTTGAGTAGATCTCAGAAAAGAAATACTGCTGCGGAAAAAGAGGAAAAAATTTGTGCATTAAACTTTCAGGGACCTTCACCAAAGTTTTACAGTCTCCTTCAAAGGAGGAATTTCGTTGTTTTGTAGGCTTTATGGAAAATTCAACATACACTCGGATTTATTCATTGCCATACATACACACGCTCAAGAGGAATAATGAATTTAAAATTAGCCTTTTTTTATTTTCAACTTTCCTCTTAATAATAATAAAAATTGAACCAATTTATTTATATACCTATTTAGTTTATATATGTTATTCAACTCTTGTTATAAAAAGATAAAGCATTAAAAATGTTGCTCTATTTGTATTAAAAACTTAAGCATCTCATCTGATCGTATTGCTCAGTCAGTCGCCTTGTTTATATTATTAATGAAACCTATTTAATCATAGTCAATATATTATTATCCTTTTTTGTTTTGTTTTATTTTATGGCAATCTTCTTGACATTAACGACCAATCAGTTATTTTAATGTCATCCATAAAAAATATTTATGATCAAGTATAGAAATAAACTAGAAAAATATTTAAGACGGAAATATTCAAGTAAAAGTTACTTAAATATCGATTTTATTTTATATGTACGTAATGATTAGTCTAGGGTTAGCGTAGTATTTGTTAGTCCTAGTTCAGAATTTTGAAATTTTACCTTTTTCTTCCATCAGAGTTATCACAGAAAAGGACTTTTCTTTCAAAGGTTATTGCTAAGCACGTATCTAATAATTATCTCCTCTTCGAAAATTTAACAATATTTAAATAAGAAAATCGTTGAAAAAATCTCGTTGGGCCTCTAGCAAAATTATTTTTGTGTATTTTATTCAATTATTTTCTTATTTAAGGATGTATGAGCATGGCAGCAATGTTTGATTTAAAGGCTCACAAGATTCTCACAAGAATAATGCCTTCTTGTGTTTTACACATTCACAGAATATGCATCTATAGAATTCTAATACAGAATGTCGACAGTCTGATGTAGGTACACAATCCTCAAAGAAAAAGTTTTCGATTTATTTTCAGCCATTTACATAATAACATATGATAATACATTTTAATATTTATCGATATTCATTATATTTTATCGTTTATCGTTTATCGAATATCGTTAACAGAATACAATCATTTGGCTAATAAAAATTTCTTCAATTCCGTACTGTATACACGGTGTTTTTACCTTAATTGGCTAACAAAACTTGTAAACTAATCAAAAGTTACTCGACCGAGCTCAGGCTTCTTGCACCCGCTTCATGTAAAATTACATTAAAACAATCAAAAATGTAGCAATGTTTGGTTTAAAAGATCAAAATTTTAGTAAAAGTAAAAGTAGACTTTTACTCAAAGAATATGTGGTTAAAATTTCACCCTAGGTATCCATGGAAAGTTTTAAGAAAAAAATCATTGAAAATCGATATAAAATACATTGCTCTTATAGAAAATTCTCCAAAAAAATATATATTTTGAAAGTGTTTGATGTTTTTCACTTGTAACGAATGAAAACTTAATTTAATAATTAAAAAAAAAAAAACTTTTTAATAGAAAGTTAACATTAGCAATGACCAAAAAGTAGAAAACCAAGTGTCTCCATCCACAGAAGGGTTGTACGAGCAGGATAGATTTAGGATTGTAATTATTTTTATCTAATTTTCAAATTTGATGATGAATTTTATTATTACTTCATGAATGTAGACGAAAAATCAGAATACAATTTTTCGATATCTGCCTTGGTTTTCGAAAAATTAAAAGCTGGATAATTCAATTAACTGAAAATTGAAAATGAAATAAAATTTTGAAATTTTAATATTTTTAAAATTAGGCCAGATATCGAAAAGTTTTATTCTTATTTGTTGTCTTATAACATAATACACTATCAAAATTGAAAAATAAATTTTTTTAATATTAATTAACCTGAATTTTCTTAAAAAACCATCCTTGTTGAATATTTTTCAATTTTAAGTTTTCCGCCAATTTACAAATTTTTTAGACCTTTAGAAGAAGAAGTCACTGCAACAATCATTTAAGTTTTATGCCGTTCTGAAATGTTTGTGAAATATTTTGCCTGCATGGGTCTGGTTCACGATATATAAAATTGAAGCAATTAAAGTTTTACCATTAAATAAAAAGAAGAAGAAGGTATTTCGATATTACGTACTGAAACTGAATTTATTGCGTAAAAATTTTTGTATCTAATTTTTATTGCCTGACAAAATATAATTTTGGTTATTAGTTTTTCGAGTGTAATGAATAATAATAAAAATATATTAATACTCTCTTCATTGGCATTTTCATATTATTCTTTTATTTTAATGTTATAATGATTATCGTGGTTGGTATTATTCACAGCAGGGTGGATTAGTAGATTTACTGTTATAAAAGATATATTACAGTTAAAGATATTACAAAAATCGGTTAATTAAGATTAATAAAATAAAAATTGTTTATTAAATGAAACAATCAATGGCAAAGTTGACTTCAAAATATATAAATTGGCAAATTGTTCTCCGTATATGTGAGTGATTGATTTGAATGATAACAATTTACAGTTTATTAGCAAATAGAAACATTTTCGCCACTAACTCATGGTTTACGAATGAAATTTTACAATTGCGTGACCGGTTTTAATTAATAAATCTTTGACTATACTAATATTACAGATCCTTTCTTGATACTTTTAAATTATTACTATAATGTTGTATCCTCATTTTGGCAAAATAAACTATTTTCGCGTGGCCTCTTAAATATTTACTGGTTACACAATCTTAAAATTATTTAATTTTCTTTTAGATAATTAATTAACAATTTCAAAATTAACTATAAGTGATTTTGTAAATTCATTCAATTTAATATTCTTTTAGAATAACAAAAAAAACTTTGTAATGATTAGAATAACATTATATTAAATTTAAAATTAAAAAAAAAACTCTTTATATAAAGATAAAGTAGCTTTGCAGCTTTGTAACTCCTAAAGGAATGAACCGTTTTATATTTATATATTTTTTTTAATGATAATTTGATCGAGAGCGTTTTTAGCTATGTTTCAAGAAAATCGTTTCAGCTAAAAGATCATTGTCTCTTCTTGTTATCGAATGCACATGCACTTTAAAAAAAATCGACTCGTTCGTTCAGGAGCTACGATGCCACAGATATAGATTCACAGATAGACAGACAAGTTAAACAATTCTCTTTTCAGTCGGGGATAAAAAAAAGCTTTTTAATAATTTTAGGACTGTGACAGTGTGACACAATTTAAAATTATCGGGATCTAACAAAACATGCTATAATGTGATAGAGTGACAAAAGTATTTTATGGTGCAGAAATAATATGAATTGGGGGTGTTGGCCTAAAGAGGCCATTTGAGAGGGTAACAAATCTATGTTTCCATGGAGGGGAAATATTTGACTTAGAAACTTTTAAAACCGCAAAGGGGCAAAATATATGTGAGTCAAGAGTTGATATTTTTATTGATATTTTATAAAGCTCTCGTAGAAAAAACGATGTTTTTCCTTCATTACTACTTTCCAACGGCCAAATACTTAAATGATAACTTATAATATTATAAATGCGTAAATAACTCTGTCTGTCTGTTTTGTTTTTACGTAAAAATTGAGTTGATCTTGGTTATTGAAAACAAATTTTATTAAATTATGTTGACTATCTCACAAAATGATGCTATAAATCTAAATATGTTCAATATCTCACAGATGATGCTATAATTATTCAATTAAATTTAGGCTACGTTTAGAAATAATTATTTCATGTCATCTTGGTATAATATAGATAGTAAATATTATATGTGAACCAAATGTTCTCACAAGATTATAATAATGCCTTCTTGTGTCTTACATGTTCACAGAATATTCATCTATAGAATTCTAATACAGAATGTAGACAGTCTCATGTAAGTACACAATCCTAAAAGAAAAGGTTTTGGAATTATTTTCAGCCATTTACTTTATAACATATGATATTACATTTTAATGTTATCGATATTCATTATGCTTTATCGTTTTTCGTTAACAGAATATAATCAAATAGCTAATAAAAATTTCTCCAATTCCATGAAAGTTACCATAATTGGCTTACAAAACTTGGTAAAACAATCAAAACTATATAAAAATGCAAATTGATA
Organism: Chrysoperla carnea; assembly: GCF_905475395.1. Classification (NCBI taxonomy): domain Eukaryota; kingdom Metazoa; phylum Arthropoda; class Insecta; order Neuroptera; family Chrysopidae; genus Chrysoperla; species Chrysoperla carnea. Next base: position 56,809,824 of record NC_058339.1, read on the forward strand.
ATAATGAAAATTATAAATTAAAATTATTATTTACCTTGATGCATATATAATTTGTGTTTTAACTGTTCTGAAACAAAAAAGAAAAAATATAATCTTCGTGTTCAAAATATAGGAATTACAGAATGAGTGATCAAAATATATTTCACCGGTATTATTTTTATTTGGATGCAAGAAATTACCCATGAAATCTCCATTGCAAAATCATGTGCGATAAAAACAATATTCAAGATCAAAGATTCGGAAAAGAGGTTTTTTTTTATCTCTTAAACTGTTAAGTTTATGAAAATTCGCTATTAAGCAATTTATTTGTGATTTTGTTTTTACTCGTCAGCCACTGAGGCTATTTGCGTTTTAAAATTTTTTTATTCAATTTGTTTCTTGGTTATTTCAAGGCTTACATAATTTGCATAATTTGTATATTTTTGTAAAAGCTTCTTATTATAAACATACAAAATATATGTCGATATATATCGTTCATCTATATATATATATATATATATATATATATATATATATATATATATATATATATATATATATATATATATATATATATATTATATATATATATATATATTATATATATATATATATATATATATATATATATATATATATATATATATATATATATATATTATTGCTTCTACGGAAATCTTGTATGGATCTTTTTAATGTAAAATCAACTGACAAACAAATTTTATAATAGCTAAAGCTACCATAAACTTTATAGTTTATAATTTCGCGAACTTTGACCTTGAATAACTTTTTTTGCGCACATTTATAGGTCATTCATTGCATCCGAATAAAGATAATCCCAGTGAAAAAACTTCACTTGGAGTTTTTAAGCAGAAAAACCTTTGTTTTCCTGGCCTATACTAAAAAGGCATAGTAAAATTTATTTTTTGTTTGACTTGAATATTTTGACTTGCCTACGATACAAATTTTTATTTTACTTATATTTATACACTGATTTAAATAGTTTGAGAGTAAAAATTGTCAAAGCATCATAGATTTTCTGCCGTCGGATAAAAGAGGGGGCTTCCACCATACTACTTTCTTTTTTTATGAATTTGAAATGAGAAATAATTTTGTATTCTTTAATGTTACAAAATTTGAAGTGAAATTTGAATATTCTCGTATACTGGCCTCTTGAGATATCGTGATTGCTAACATCCATTACACATGTATGTGTAGGCTAGTTAATAGAAACAGTAATGTTTTTTATAATCAGCTCAAGATCGATTTTCACATAGACTTTTTACTGTATAGACAACGATGTATAGAGATAATAACTGATTTGACAAGACAGGGCTGTCTGGTGTGTGGGTGTTAGTCATGTGACAAGAAAAGAATAACACAAGCCAAGATTAATTTTTTAAATTTGTTTGAATGTACTAATAACAAAACAGCAAACATTGTAAAAGATTTAACGCTCCACACTTTTAATTCGGGTTCGTATGAAACAAATCGATCAAAACAAAATCGAAAATAAATTTTAAAAAAAGACGTCTTTTTTTCCGAGATTAGTTTTCAAAATATCAACTAAAGTGACTATGTAAACTCTTTTAGATCGGAAAGATCGAGGCTAGTTTATTATTTTAAATTTCCAAGAAACATTTTAAGCCAAATAATAAGATATGTACTTTATTTCACGATTGGAAGATGAATCATTTCTGATAATTTGCTTAAATTCGTTATGTGAATCGTTCTTTAGGCAATATTTTAAGCAAGGAAAAATTCCTTCTAATCGATATAGCAATTTCTGAATGGTTAATAGATAACTTACATATAAAATTAGTTGCTATAAAGTAGGGGAGAGTATAGTAACAGTGATGAAAGTGAAAGTATTTTTTTGAGATTAAACACCTATCAATTAAACTTGTGATTACAAAATTATGATGACTTGTGATTACAAAATTATGATGCACCATGTATCACATCACAAGTACCCAGATATTGTAATAGAAGCCGCTCTTTACAACATGTACTAGGTCACATTAGGAAATAGCATTAAAGAGGCTAAATGATTGAAAAATTGAAAACCTTACTTGAAAGTTTTACAGAAAGTCTCAACATTGAGCGTCCACTAACAGCTTCCACGGTTATTTTTCTTGATTCGGAGTATATGAGACACATGGTAAAATAACAAAGAAAAGAATAATGACTATGTGTCTTTTACAACTTTACCTCGTTCACATTTTACTCGACATAATATATACAAACTGAAATATGTCAAAACAATTAACCCACCACGAATGATTTTGAGTTAACTTATAGTAAAATATTTTACCAATAAAAGCAAAATGATTCTTTGAAACACTAAATATGTTACATCATTTTATTTGAGAATAAAAGCCCATCATTCTCTCGATTGCTTGCCCTCTTGAAACTATCGTTTATGGGCATCCCTATTACTTGATCCTTATCCCTGTATATTATAAATGTGAAAATAAGGATGTTTGTTTGTTTGTTTTTTTGTTACGCTTTCACGTAAAAGCTAGCGAATGTATTTTAGTGAAACTGTACAAAAATATAGCTCAATCATCAGAATAACACATGTGCTAAAATTCAAAAAATATTTATTTAAAAAAATTAAATTTATTCTGACTTTTACTGCTCCATCTATGATCAACATTTTTAATCATAAATTAAAGATTTCTGCAACTTAAAATAGTAAATGTATAACAATTCATGGCCTCCTTATTTGAAATACTCAATGAATTATGACTATTTTACACTTAAAAAAATTGAAAACTGTTAATATATTTTAGCTGTGTGAAACAATCCCTTCGAGTTTTAAGCCCAAAGAAGCGCGCGAGTATCAAGCTTGTAGAGTTATAAGTATTCTCAAAGATAGTAAATTTAATCCAAAAATTTCGATTTTACTCCAATTTCCTAGATCAATTATTGTATAACATAAATACGTATTTCGACTACCATGGAATCATCGTCAGTACGAATTATCTTATCGTAATTATTCTTATAGGTGGCGACGGTCTGCACAACCGTCAAATTAGCAACGAGTCACATATACTATGAGCGAAATTACGATTGGCTTTGATGATGACTTCATAGTAGTCAAATAACGAATTTATATAACACAAAAATTGATTTAGGAAAGTGGTACAATTTCGAAATTTAATCTATAGAGTTGCCTTGTATGTACAATATCTGTAGAGAAACAATTAGGTTGTTGCATTTCAATGAATCAAGGCACGACAGCTTATCCTAGCATGTATATTTGAATATTGTAGCATCAACAAATAATAGACTTTCCTCATCTTCTGTTCTTATATAATATAAACCTAAAAGATTATAAAATTTTAATATTGAAATTGAAATGATCATGATCATCATGATCACGATATCATGATCATATCAACATCAACATCATATCATGTTTTCTCTTCATGATGATAATAATGTGAAAAACAGTATAAAATTTCGTTTATAACTTCAAATAATATCGTTACTTATTCGAACAAACTAAAACGAGGCGGAAAGAATGAATATAATAGAAATAACATATAACCATATTATTTAATACTTAGTTCACACCATTAAAATATCTATTTTGTAAAATGAAATAGGATTGCACGAGAAAAGCCATGCGTCGAGATTTAAATACCTGTAATATATTTCGCCCTATTTACCGTTTTTCAACGAAATTTGATCTCATAGTCCTAATCAGAGGGAAGATATAAACCCTAAAATTTGACATTACTTTCAATCACCTACCTTCAATCAGTGAAGAAATATGTGCCCCGAAAGTATTTTAAAAAATTATTTCTTAGATGAACGAATCACTATTTGGGTGTTTATAACTCTCAATTAATTCGATTACGATATCGAAGCCTCGGTGAAAGCGACAGGTAAGAAACAATATCTCTGGTTGGTATTCTCAACGTTTCCATCACGTCCGGGGTTTTACCTTACATGTCGTTGATCATAAATGTATCAATAATGCTCTGTCCTGAAGAAGGTGCGGAGAAGTGCAACAGAAAGGCGTAGTACAATCCACTTTTTTCAATTGGTTATTGATATTTACATGAAAGCTTCTGACATAGTTTCTACCATCCAATCTCATTCACCTAGGTCCACATTATGAATCGTAAGCTTTTACATCGATTCTTACTAAAATGTAAACGAAGCAAACTCTAAAAGCCATATACAAAGTAATAGCCTTACTGATCCCAAAACCGGACTCATTTTCAGGAGCACACTAAGTGTCGTGAACATATATATATTTATATATGTTATCTCTATTATATATATTTCGAGTGTGTAGAGTTGTGGATTAACCACTCGCTCCACTACAACTGTTTTTTAGGGTTCCGCAGCAAAAAAAAAATTAAATTCCATTAAATGGTGGGGGCGCATATAAATCATATATTACATTATATTAGAACTTACTATGTACTATGTATTTTAATAGTATTGAGTTATTCTCTATTATTCAAATTAAATTATTATTACAAATTACTATGGACTATGCATTGCGAATAGGTATTTATTAGAGCTATATGCGAACGCAGCGAGCACCATTGCAGCGAGCATAAATGTCAATCCGTGGTCTCTCCAATAGATAGGTGTAAAATTTGGGTTTAGCGAGATGGGGTGGGGTTAATGAATTGGAGTTATGTTTTCACAGGACAATGTCTGTCGGGATCCTTTTCTGGAGTGCAAACTTAAACATCATTAGGAGTGGCAATTCTTTTGACGTCCTCTAAGCGTTAACCTCTTTATTGTAAAGTTTTTTAAACTCCTTCAGCTCTGTTGCAAGTCCCTTTAGAAGTGTAAAGCACAGGATCTGTCCTATGTTAAGGAAAGATGCAAGAGATCTGTAACCTCAAAAAAAAGCACTTAACCCCTCAAAATATAATCTAAGAATAATAATTTTGATATGCTATTTCTATCGAATAATTTTAAAGTGACGTTTTAAAATACAATTAGGAAAACTAGGGCAAATTTTGAAACTATCTTTTAAATTCCTAATTCACTTGATATATTAATTCCCGTTATTTGATTAGAAAATTCTTGTATCAAATATAAACACATAAAAAGTCAGAGATAGATATTTCAATAAGTAGAAAATATTATAAAATACTTAAAACTTTAATCCTTCTTTCAAAAATAAAGTGCATAGTTGTAAAAAAAAAATGAAGTCATTAATTGGCAACAATTTAATTGAAGATGATGATGATATCTCATTAGTCTAATTAAACTTTTATATATATTTTATACTCTTGAACGTGTAGTGCTATGTACATATATATGTTTTGAAAATAGAACGATCGTAAACTAACAATATTATATATTACATTATACATATATAATATATAAGTATAATACAAATGAGTTCATTATTATTAGAGTGTGTCATGTAAACTTAGCATTAGATCACATGATGTCATTTAAACTGTAGTAGTACTTGAAGTGAAGAACAGAAGTTCTAATAGAATTGGTGTGTGTATTTTCTTTTAAGTCTGTTTTTACTTCTGGTTTGTCAGTTGAAGAAAATACATTTTGCAAAAACAAGGCGGGAAAAATTGTTTTGTCGATAAAAATATACAATACATGAAAATTTGTTATTTTTTTGTCTTTCTCGGCTGTGCCAGGGTCCATTTTAAAGGTAAAGTGAAGTATTTTCGTGCAAATCGATAACTCAAGATCATCAATAATTGTATGGTTACTTTTACACTTCTTAAAAGGCCCTATTTGTCTCCAATTTAATAAATCTCCAATTAATTACAACTGTAGGATATCTTTTTGAAGATATTGTTAAAAAGAGAGTAATCTTCACGGCAAGTTGGCCATATTACCCATAAAAATGTAAAACTAGACTTGGTACCATGACAAAATTTGATAGTAAAATTAAAATTGATTAAAAAACGAAGAAGTTAAAAGCAATCAAAGATTGCCCATCTTCTTTTAGGAAACAAAGTTTTATATGAAATCTTTATGGAGATACCCACGTATGACGTCTTTTTTTTTAGACTAAACTAATATTCCTGAAAGTCTATGGAACAAGTACAAACAAGAATTTTTAAAATCTAATCTGTTCCACTACTTTTCCACATTTTCCTGAGCAGTTACTTCTAGGGGTAGTTTTAATAGGATTTTAACAATATTTAGTTGCTTTTTAACCTCGAAATAATTATCAGAGACCTAAGAAACTCTCGGAAGACGATTTCAGAGCTATAATTTTGATTTTGCTGTTACTATTTGGAGTGCTTTGTAGAAAAACGCCATAACTTTCTCATTTTTAATAGTAATGCAGAGGTTATTGTGAGTGAATGTTCCTATAAGTCTAAGGAATACGTATAAACAATGTATTTTTGAAAACGGAGTTGTTCCGCCACTTTTCCCCATTTAATGGCGTTTTCCGGTTTATTTCCTATATTTAAATATATACCCTTAAAATTAGAAAATAAAACAGACCTTTATATTATATATTTGTTAGTTTTAGATGCTTCGTTCAATGTTCTCGATGATGATTCACTCTGCTCCTGTAGATGATATCTATATTTGTGTATATATCTATGTATTGTAGTAAATGCTTTACCATATACACGCTGTTCACTTTACACTATACTATAGAATACTATACTATCACTACTGTTCACCAAGCTCATTCTTTTCGTCTGCGTTTACTTGCCCTGCCACACTCTGCCTTGTGACTGCCACAACATTTCCTAAAACAACTGTAATACTACTCTCATTCTCAATGAGAAGGAGGGTAGTTTTTATCATCATTCTCTACTTCTCAAACCTGAACCATCACAATTTATATATAATGAAGAAGGTTGGATATGTTCGTTCAAGTAAAGAGGTCATTACCACACAAAATTTCACAAGAATTTAGTGTTTTATTTCATAGATGGTTTGTAGATAAAAAAATAAGGACCACTGTATATGCAAGTTTCTTTTAAAAATACAAATGGAATATTTTATACTAATATGTATGTCAAGACAATATACATTTTTATTACCAGGAAAATTCTTACGGTAAAATTTATGTTTTAAAAATAAATAGCTTTTATATTCAATGAAAATTTAAAAAGTTTGAATGTAGACCTTACATTTAAAGCAAGCTTTTACGTTGTTTTGCTTCGGTGGACTAATAGACATCCCACACATGTTCAAGTAGTTATTTTGGCGCAGTATAACCAGACAGTGGCGAATATATTGTCCTCACAAATAAACAAGTAATATAGTCGCATGTTCTTTAATTTTATTTAAGTTTACTAAAAATTAATATAACAAATTGAAAAAAAAATGCTTTTAAATTGGTTATTCATGTAATTTGAGCCACCGCATTTTAAGCCAACGCATGAAGAAATGATAAAATAACATGCAAAATGATAAATCGTTTGTCTAATAAAACGTAATTTCCATAGAAACAAATAGGGAAATGTAAATTTAGCGTGTTGCTAATTGGCTCACAGCCTCGACGGGTGTAAATACGTCACTACTGTTTTTTTTAATTCAAAAGTATCTCTTTTTATATTAATAATTGATAACAAAATGGAATTATTAAAAAAAAAATACTTAAATATACATTAAATGAGTTATTCGTTCATTTATGTATGAATTTTTGGTAAAAAAAAAATTAATGAAAGTTCTTTATTAAACTTTGAACACAATTTTTTTTTTTATCTTTAATCTACTTCGAGAGTTCGATTTAGGAGGCAATTGTTTCTAAAAACTACCTAGTATGCACAAAACTCTCCCACGAAACTTTACCAAGCATGCAAATAAAAAAAAAGCTTAATATGAGGAGCGAGCAAGTTTTCTAACATGACTACAACATTTTTCCGACATTAAACAAAACGGTAAGCCCGTTGTCCGACACTTTGACAATTTAAATTTTCTTTAAAATTTTAAAAAGGGCAGTCTAAGTATATACGCTAAGTATATACTTTTTTTCTTAATCTTAAAATTGAATACTTAGTTTTTCTAAAAACATTCTTTTGCATTAAAGATACGCAGGTGGTTGACATCATACTACTCAACTTTGTTAAAAATTTCTCAAAGTTCCATAAAAACACATCTTCTCGCATAGGATGGTGTTAACTGTATTCTTAACATTTTTTTTCTTACTACATTGTGTTGCGTTGTTTAGTCTCAGTATTACACTTTTTCATTATATGATGAAAATACATACATTTTTTTTCTGTTTTATTAAATAAAATCGAAATAATACAACAGCCATCAGCAACATCATACAGAAACATCTCTTTGCGTTTTTATATTAAGGAAGTTTGTTCTTAATATATTTAGTTAAAAAAAAAAGTACTAATGGAAAATTTCAAGGCGTCTATTTGACGCTATAAAAATTAATTACTTTTATGTTCACCATATAGTTGATTCTCTTATCTTTCTAACGATAGAAAAGTTATACAATTTTTAAAATGTTTAAGAAAATTCTTAACATTGTTTAGTTATATTTTTCAATTTAAGTAATTGGGTACTAAATATGAGCCTTGAATAAAGCCAGTGTGCGAAATTTTTCTCATCCCGAAGCTGTAAATAAAATTATGAACGAGCCAAAATGTGGAACCCTGTTTCTTAAAAAATAAGGAGAAAATGAACTAGTAAAAGAAGTCATGTTATGTGTTGGAAAACAAACGTAGTAGAAAATTCATTCAAATTGGATTATATTTATAATGCAATTGCAAGGATATCAATGCTTATCTAGTGACGACACTTTTCCTTGTACACAAATTTTCGTACAACGACATAGAGCAACTAATTCCATTTAGTGCCACAAATAAATACACACTTAGCTAATAAAATTTCATAAATGATTTGCGTATTTGGCATTTGTTTTTATACCATGTATATATGGAATATACTTAGTAAGTATATTAAGTTTGGTCCCAAGTTTGTAACGAAAAAAAAAATATTGATGCTACAAAAAAAAATTGGTATAGGTGCTCACAGAATCATCAAATTAGTCCATTTACGGTTGTCCAACCGTCCGTCTGTGAACACGATAACTGAAAAACGAAAAATGATAAAAAGCTGAAATTTTTACAGAGCACTCAGTTCGTAAATGAGCAACATAGGTCAAAATGGTAAATTGGGTCTTGGGTCTGTAGGACACATCTTGTAAACCGTTAGAGATAGAACAAAAGTTTAAATATAAAAATGTTCCTTATAAAAAAATAAACAACTTTTGTTTGAAAATTTTTTTCGTAAACATCAATGTTTACTCTCGAGGGCACACATTAGATACAAATTTTATAGTATATATTAATATGAGATAATCAGTTATGTATGTGTGACATGTAGATACAGTTATATGTGTAAAGTAATAGAGTAATCAACACTGTCTATACATGGTATTACAAAAATTAACTCAGTCAATTGCTTGTTTTCACTTGTTATGTATTGTGTTATCAACGACTTTCTTGTAGCATATAGCGGGAAAAAAAGTCGATGAAATATGAAAATTAAAAAACTGATTTACCATTTGTTACATTTTGTATTTTAAGTTTCTTTATATTCGGATTTTCCAATCGCCGACTTACTTTACTTTTAGATCTTTTGATATTTTCATTATTACATTCCTTTCAAAAACACTGAATTACTTTAAAAAGTAAATCGTTTACAGACAGCCACATATACGGTATTATCTTGACACATATCAACGGATGATAGTTTTAATGTTATTCAAAGTAAAACTTATAATTTATTGTAATATTTTTACCACAGACAATGTCCAATGTACCTTTTCTACTATAACACTACATAGATCGTAAGCTCATAATGAAGAGAAATTTCAATGGTTCATGTTGTCTGCTATTTCGAAGATTGATAAAAGAAAGTGATATCGTATAGAAAAGTGTCGATAAAATTGTAGCACCAATGTCTTGGTTAAAAATTTGCTCTCTTGGATTTTCGTTGATTAAAGAAATGACAGGATTTGATGACAGGTTGATTTTTTTATATATATATACAAAATTTAATTCGCAAGACTGCACTCCTTTTTTTCATTCATTTTAACACAAAACAAATGACCAATTTTCTGGAGTTTTTCTTATCGCGTATGTATAATTGCTTTTTGTTAATCAAGTATTTTCCAAACAGCTGGATGGATTTGGATATTTAAGCTATCGTTATATTTGTCTTAAAAAGCCTGTGTCTTTATACAGTTGTTTTTAAGTAGGAGGATTTTTGGCTCGAAAAAGTATACGTAATAAAAATTAAATAAAAAAAAAATAAAAGAAAATAAAAAAGGATTACAATATATACATAAGTTATATATTTAAATTTAATTAGAAGTTAAATTAAATGAAATTTAATAAACTTTAATTAGTAACAGAGTTTTCGTTCATAGACTGTGCCGAGACATTCGATAAAAAGTCTTAAATAAATACCGATAATAGCGACTTAAACAGTTGAGACCCATAAGAATCTAGATGATTTCTTTTCATTATGTGATCGAACTTTTTCAGTCCTTCAAATGGCAAACAAAAAGAATCATGGAAATTTCGCTTCAATATGGGCTCATGGTTCTGCAGACGAAGAGTTGACTTTTATTAGTATTCACATATAGTTTAACCATAATAATCCTAATTTAATTTTGTTACATACCCTTATAACTGTACATACTTATAATTCGATTAAATAATAGAGTTAAACCAAAAGAGCTATGAAAATTTAAACACTATTTTGGTTTAATAATACCCAATAATACCTTTTTATTTTAAACTTGTAACCCAAAATATAGAAAGTAAAGCTTTTAATATTTTTGTTTCAAATGTAAATGAACATCAAAACCTTATAAATTAGATATTCATAATAATTAGAGATTAGTTATTACGCCTGAAGAGAAAAAGATTACAGATTTGGATTATGTCACTGAACGTCACAATGCCCGGCTTGTGTAGCTTATAGTCCCAGACTCATTTCATTAAGAAAATATATTAAGATAATGTTGTCGCATCTTACAGCTACTTACCATAAATAAAGGACTTTATTCAACAAACACGAAAAATTTTACAACAGAAAAGTCGTTGAGCATGAATAAGAATTGGTCACAGTTAAAAATTCAGTTGGCGAATCATTAATTCACTATTTTTTTACCTTTAGGGGTGATATTATTTCAATGGTGCTTCGTGGTATTAAGGTATTCCCATTTTAAAAATTAAAAAAAAAAAAAAATATTTTGCTCAGAAACTATTGTTTAATAATTCTTTATTGCATAAAGTTCATACATGAAAAGAGAATTGAAAAATACACTCAGACTAGCATACGAACCCGGATATCGTGGATTCATGCCAAGCACCTTACCAATTTGGCTATACGAGGTCTAGACACAGAATTTAATTTTTCAACTGGTCGAATTTTTATTTTTGTTTGTTTGTCAACATTAACTCCATTTCTTTATTATTTATTTTAAAACTAGAGTGATACCCACCCGCTTCGCTGGGTTTAAAAGTAAAGATTGCTCTCGCTTATCCCCTTTCTATAACACTCGAAATAATGATAAGGATTGTTTTACACACGTAAAATATATGTATGGTTTTCTATTTCTTTTAAATGTATAATAGTAATTATTCATTGAGTATATCAGATAAGAAGGCCGTGAAATATTTTATATTGACTATTTTTACAGAAATCTGTAATTTATGGTAATGTCAAATGTCAAATTCAATTTTTTTTTTAAATTTTTTAAAAATATATCCTTATAAAATATAGTTCATGTGTTATTCTGATATATCAGCTATATTGCTGTACAGTTTCATTAAATACCAATCGCTAGTTTAAGCGTGAAAGCGTAACAAACAAACAAACATGCTTACTTTCGCATTTATAATATATAGAGATTGTATGCAAACTAGTAAACAAAACATGAATAATAAATGAGTTCATAAATAGTTATAATTTAATTTACCATTAATTATTACCTTTTCAACAATCGATTCATAAACGAATTTATTTTATAATCGGTGATTTCGAATGGGCTCAGAATAATAAATAAATTATCGTTTAAATAATGACACAAATGAAGACATGTTAAATCAAATCCTGTAAAGAGATCAAACAAAAATTAAATCTAGATCAATGGTAAGTATACCTTCGATATGTCAAGTAGAATGTAACAGATTTTAACAACCTACATTTTTTTTTTAAAGTTTTAAAGTTATTTCATTAAATTAACTATGATTGTAAAGTGCTGTAATAACAGTTTTCTTCAATTCCAAATGGTTAATAAAACTATTTTCTTCGCTCTAAAATTATTCATTCGAAACATTGAAAGAAACATATAAAATTTTAACTAAGCAACTTCTATTTTATATAGATAATAATTTCTATATGTCAGTCATTGGCATTTGTTTCTAGTTCAGATATACTTGTTAAAATACGATGATTAGCAATTGCCATTTGAAGAGTGGAAATAGAGCATATAGATAATCAAATATAAATTGATCCAATATCAAACTCAAAAGTTTTGAGTTTCTTTTAAACTAATTTTTTTTTCTTTCAAAGTTCAATTTCCCATTAAGAAAAAATGCAATAAAACACATATCAAGTTGAAGAGGTAAAAAAAAGTTAATATATACTTTACCAAATAAAAATCAAAGATAAAAGCTATACGTTTATATATATATATATAATATATGGTGAAGGTAATTTAAGTTTGTAGTCTTCATATAACGGCGTTTCCAAACGAAAAACCACTAATATTAAGGTTTCTTTTTTTCAATTTAAAAACACAATTTAGATAAAGATTTATTTCCAGACAGAAGAAGAAATAAACGAAAATTGAAAAAAAAAAAAGCGTTAATAACCCCGTATACCTCTACATATACTATTGATATTTCTACTCGTTGACAACAAATAAACTTTCAAGTTTTGTTGTATAATGCAATAAAAAATGCTTAAATATTCTAAGAAGTTTTAAAGATACGATCATTAAGAATGCAATTCTTATCGTAGTTAATTGTAGAATAAGTATTGTAGTTAATTTTGAAATAAAATGTTAGACATGTGGTCGCCACAAATCGACCATGATTATAATTATTTACCGATATCTTTAACGAAATGCGCGATAAAATCGAATGAAAACTTTTTCACAAAGTTTATTCATAAAATTTAAATCAAATTTTTGAGACACTTAAAATCCCATAAAATTATCAAGATTTTTTTGAATACCTAAAACAATAAAATCATTTCAGTCAAACAACAATAAATTTCTTAAATTGTGAAATCTGAAACTTCATTCGAAATATGACTTGCATTAGATGCAGCACCCTAAAAAGAGAGGTATTACATCTAAATTATTGATTATATCGACTTTTTACTATAAATAGATTCAAAGTAAAATGTTTCTACTTACTGATTGAGCAAAATTAAATTTTTTGGATTCTGATAAAATAGAGTATCGTAATCTGAGTAAAATAGTTCGACTCTTTTGATAGCACATTCAAATTTGATCCGATCTTACTGGAATTTTTTTTGAAACTCATTAATTTTGGGTCATTCATTTTAGCTGTGATGTCAGTTTTTCGGTAGTGATCACTTATGTGCTTAATTTCGGCATCAGGACTCCATATTCTTGAAACCTGTTAGAGCTAGGTTAAATTCAATCGCGAATTCAAAATTATGACCCAAATATTGAAGAATTACACACTTGGTGTATTAAAATTTGATAAAATTTGGATGTGATCAAGCAAAATTATATTTTTTGATTCTGATGACGTCATCAAGTCAAAAAATTTGATCTTTTTGATAACAAAAGCACGTTTGATCCGATCTTATTGTATTTTTTTTTGTAACCCACAAATTTTGGGTCATTTTCTCAGCTGTGAGGCCAGTTTTTCGCTAGTTACCCCTTACGAGCTTATATCCGGGACCAGGACTCCACATTCTTGATTCCTATTAGAGCTAGGTTAATTTTGATCAGAAATTTGAAAAGTATGTCCCAAATTTAGTATAATTACATACTTGGCTTATCAAACTTGGATATAATTTAGATGTGATAGAGCAAAATTAAATTTTTTGGATTCTAATGACGTCATATAGTTAAAAAATCTTTTCGATAACACAGGCAAATTTGATTCGATCTTATTGGAATTTTTTTTGAAATCATCTGTGATGTTAGTTTTCCGCTAGGTGTTTCTTATGTCCTTAATATCCGTAACCGGGACTCCACATTCTTACAACTTATTTGAGCTAGGTTCATTTTGATGACAAATTTGAAAATTATGATCCATATTTAGTAGGATTACATACTTGGTTTATCAAAATTGTATAAAATTTGAATGTGCCAAATTCTATTCCTTAGCTTGTCTAACAACACTGAGTAAAAGCGATTTTGTTGGACATGCTCAAGTTCTAGGTGTTGCAAATTAATAATTGTCTGCTTAAAATTGCTGAATATCAGCATTTTTCTCCTACATACTAAACGAAGCGGTTCGGTGTCGGAAAATGTATATTTTTTTGACAATAGTACATAGAGAAGGGAAAATTAAACCTTCCAAAGGTAAATTTTGTTAAATTTTTATTTATTTAGGAGATAAGCATAAACCAGTACTATTGGAATCGCCCAACATAATATACTTGAGCTAAATCACCAACTATTTTAAGTATAAACTCAGAAAAAAAATTCAATAACCCACAAACACAATTCAAATGATATACTATTATTTATACTCAAGAGAGATTCTTTTTTCATCTCGTGTGTGGATAAACATTTTTGAAAAGTGTGTGTAATCTAAACAACATTTTCGTGGTAAATAAATTGTTAAAAAATCGTAAAACGAGATTCCGTGAGTTGTTTGTTATTCTGACATTTCATAAATAACCTTATGTATTCAATAGAAGACATGTACACTACTCACTACGTATTTTCACAATGTACTAGTGGTAAGTATAATATGTGTTAGCGTATAATACACGTCATGCATTATAATGTTGACAATATAATCTCCCTCAATTACTGAATTATTAGAACCTCTTATCCACACTCTCGCGGAGTATCCTCGCCAAGCATACCTACTCGGCAAGGTTAGCCGATGTGAAGCACTTCGCCACCATACTCTCGTCTTACTTGGCAATTCTTTGTGCATACAGCTACCACAATTATCTTTATGTGTAATAAAATAAAAATTATATAATATTTATACCATGTAATATATATCAAGGTATACTAAGGTTAGGCCCAAGTTTGTAAATGCTTTGCTTATAAATATTGATGCTACGAACAAAATTTTGGTATAGTTGTTCATAAATCACCTAATTAGTCCATTTTCGGTTGTCCGCCCGTCCGCCCACGTCCGTTTGAACACGATAATTCCAAAACGAAACAAGATATCAAGCTTTAATTTTTATAGGGTGCTCAGGACGTAAAAAGGAAGAAATTCGTAAATGTGCAATATTGGTCAAGGTGTTGGGTTCTTAGGACCCATCTTGTAAAACCCTTACAGATAGAAGAAAAGTTTACCTGTAAAAAATGTTCCTTATAAAAAAATAAAAAACCTTTGGTGGAAACATTTTTTCGTAAACATTACCCGTGAAGGCGCAAATTAGCTTAGAAACATTATATCGTATGTGTATACACAGGTACATGTATAACGAAAACGTACATATATGTATGTGTTTGTTTGTTTATCCTTCTTTAGCTACATGACGTAAAAAATTAAAAGAATGCGTAATCAACACTGTCTATACATGGTATTTCAACAACTAACTCAGTCATTTGTTTGTTATCACGAGATGATGATGCAGCTGGGCAGTACTCGCCCATAATTCGGGTTCAAAAGACTTAAACAGCCTTTTCAGTAAGATTGGACAAGTCGAGCATGGACAAGTGAGACATCACAATCATCACCTTCATTCTCGTTCCTCGTCTATAAGTAAATTAAGAACTCGGGTGGAAAAAATTGTCCAAAGTTAGTGCACAGGTTATAATATTTTAGTTGTAAGTATTTATATCGAAATGTTCTTGTTTACTTTTTTTTACCATAATACAAAAAGTTTCGATAAGTAACTATACCTACATTATATATAGGTTTGAGAAAAAATAAACCCTTTTCAAAATTGAAAGAATTTTATTGATTTTTGTTTACAGCCGAATGTACGTACTACCGTAAAAAAATACATGAACTTTTTTAAAATCATATTATTGATACTTTCTATAGTATGCTTGTTCAATCAATGTTTAAAAATTGATTTTAAACTATAAGTTGTGTTCTCCGATTTTAGTGTTACTCTAGGAGATACGCACCCGCTTCACTGAGAACTTTAACGCATGAAATTTATTTTTCAATAATTTAAAATGAAGAAAAAATATTCTTCGGGGAAGAACAAATTTACTTGTGGCAAGAAAAATTTGTTTGCGTAAGATAGGACCCCCCAGATTTAAATTGGAAAATGGATCATGGCTAAAATCGTTTATTTTCTACAATGTTGTTCGTCTCAATGTGCTGAACAAATGTTCGCCGGTACGAACCTCCAATATCAGGATCATCAGAATCCATTTTGGATTTTGATAGCAGTTGCCTTTTAGAACAATTATATTACTTCACTCATGAAAATCTCTTTTTTTCCTTTGAAAGGTGCACATAAAGAAGTATAACCTCCAAACGTCAGACAGGTCGACGTAAAAGCCTCATTTTCTTCCGTTTTTACTAGAGAAAACTTGCAAAGAAGCATTTATTTCAAGTCTGCGAGAATATTTTTTCAACACATCATCGAGACGAACAATATATTTAAACATTAGCGAATTAAGCCGAGTACCTTTTCCCATTTAAAATGTGCGAGGTCCTTTTTTTTCTTATCTCACGAAAATTTTTATTTCCCATATTATATTCTTAAACCGTGAAAACCTTTTTTCTGTATATGTAATGTAGGTTATGTGATTATTTCTCAACAGATTTGGTACACAATTATGATTGCGTGTAAAAAATGCGGATATGATACAAAATATTAATGATATTATTTAATAAAGCACACCTTAAAACCATTTAGTTTCCTACATTTAAAATTTTATCATAGATGAGTTATTAAATTAATATGTTACACGAATGTAAAAAAAAAAACCATAAAATTCTTATGAAAATATTATTTATGTAATTATCATTATCAGATCGTGTACACTGTCTGGTATTCGTATAAAATAGGTACATGCAGTGGCGGATTTAGAGATTTGCCGCCCGTAGGCTATTCAATTTTTGCCGCCTCTAAATTTTGATATCTTAGTTCACAATCATATCAATTATCTATCAATAAAATTGCAACTTTATGATTTGTGCTCCATTATCCTCATTACATCAACTTTTCCCGTATGGTTAGTATCATCGAGAACTATGGTACCGTGTTAGATCCTTGATTATTTTTACAGCAAAGAATTATCAAAAAACAATATTTTATGCAAAAAATATCTCAAACATGTACCAATTTTAAAGTAAGTTAAGGTATGTGTTAAAACTATACAATACTTATGTAATAGGAATAAAGCTTACACAAAAAATCTAGATTTGGCGAACGTTGATAAATATTTATTATTACACTTACAGTTACAAAACAACACAATAAATATATCCTTTCTTAATTATTTGTTAGTATTATAATTCAAGTCAAATTATAAAAGCATTACAATACTATTTTGCGACACTTTGAATTCGCAAAATCATTTATTATATCGTCGTACGAAATCTTGTTTATTAGCTCTGACTCTATGCACAAGAGAGCTAAAGCGTTTAGCTTTTCTTGACTTAAAGTCGATCGGAGGTAGTTCTTTACTCTCTTCAAGCAAGAGAAGCTTCTTTCACCTGAACAATTTGTCGCTGGTGTACAAAGAGCCATACGAAGTACTATATCCAAGTTTGGATAAATGCTTCCTAGATTCTGATCTCGCAGGAATAAAGACAGACTTTTTAATGATCCAGAAATTTATTATTTAGCACTGTATATAGGACTATATTTCGGTTTTTGTTGAATATTTTAATTCCTCTATAATTTTTGAAATTCGTATTTTGTGTGTGTATTATAATTTTTTCTAAATTTTGTCAATCGAAATAAAAAATTTATGAACTAAATTTGCCGCCCCTTAAAATTTGCCGTCCCTAGGCTCCAGCCTACTCAGCCTGCTGGTAAATCCGCCACTGGGTACATGTGACCTAGAAACATGAAAAGGGTTCTTTACCCAAGATAAATAAAGAAATAGAGGCGATATGTCAGGATAATACAAATTCCTCCAATATGGCACTTAACTAGCTAAGTATGACGTGAGATGATCCTAACTGGATTAGAAAAAAGACGAAAAATTATTGACACGTATCAAAAGAGAGACTTTAAAAAAATTATTACTTTCGATTCAATCTAAGCTCAATGTATTCATCAAATTGAAGTCAGAAAACCACATAATAAAGAGTTAAAAATTTAAGCACCTATTCTTCCAAACATCAACATTTTTTTGGAACTAACTATTAATGAAAATCATTTCAACTTTTTTGAAAAATCGCCAAATAAAAGATTATTGAGTCATCCTTCTAATACAAAACACTGTATGCGACTAAGATTGAATAATTTTTCGGAAACTCTTGGCGGTTTCATGTGGCTTTTCTTGGAATAAATTTAAATTTGCTCTATGATCGATCGAAAAAAAAAAACGTATTTTATATAAATGTCAGAGCAAATCCATCTAGAAAATCAACAAAGTAGATAAGCAACTGTTCTATTATTATACAGATAAAGAAAATGCTTCTTTAATAGAGGTTGAGAAACTCTATTGTCTTTATAACAGGTTTCCTGTCTCATTTTATCATATATCATTTATTAAATTAATTGGATTGGTTACATATGGAAAAAATATATAATTTATTATAAATGCTAGTCATATAATGACCAACCTAGTTTCAGATTAATAAACACAGACAAAACTCATAATTGAATTTTGAAAACTTTTGAATGCTGCGTTCTCTAATAATAGAGAACTTGCATTAATTTTATTTTACCACATATTCATATATAAATAGTATATTTAAGTATTTTTTTTTTTAAACTAATAATTCTATTTTTTATTAATTATTGATAAAGGAGAGTTATATTTTTGAATAAAAAAGCGGTAGTGGCGTATTTACACTCGTGGAGGCTGTGAACCAATAGGAATCACGCTGAATTTACATTTTTCAGTTTGTTACTACGGAAAATTACGTTTAATTAGACACACCATTTATCATTCTGCATGTTATATTATCATTTCTCCGTTCGGTGGCGTTGCTAGAACAATGTGTTAACGTCACTGGTGTTTGAATTTATATTTTAGAAAAACCATTGTCAATTGTAAAAATACATGAAAAAAAAAAATAAAAAAATAGTAATTTTTAGTAAATTTTCGAAAAAAAATAGAATAAAAAAACATGCAACTGATAATATAGATAAGTCTGATTCTTAAGGTGCGAATTACAAAAATAGAACATGGTTTTCTATGAAAATATTAGTTCTATTCTTTATGGTCAGTCTTTGTAAATAGGTATATACTACAATGCAGAGCGAAAAGTTGCTGTTGAACTATTATTAAGTATATTAGTTGTAGGTATATTTGGAATATCAAGATTGTAAATTGATTTTGTGTAAAATAATTAATGTACCATTGAAATAATCATTAAAGTGTATCATAGTTTTCAAAGCATTCATCTAGATATATTTTTATTGTATCGAACCTAAGGGGAGTAGGACGTTCGGAGTATTGTCAGTAAACGTTAAAGTTTTCTAAAGTTTTCTCTCGCTTGCTTATTCTCAAATTTAAAGCTTTTTACCGTCTTCTGTCACACCTACTGTTGAAACTTTTCTAGAAATTAAATTATTTTTTGTTCTTCAGTAAAAATACAATCATTATTTACTATAGTTGATTAACCAATTAAAATTCGTAGCAAACAATAAAAGAACCTTCAGGCTCTTCTAAGTTTAAGTTTCTGTTAGAAAAGAAGTCAGTTGTTTTCTCTACTGCAGTTTAAAGTGACTTATCCGCAGTTAAAGAAAGTTCTTTAAAAATTGCTTCGAAATTCATACAGCGAAATATGAAACATATCTCAATACCTTAAATTTAAGAGTTTGTAATATTTTGTAATATGTGATCTATGAAATGCTGAATAAAAATTATTTGTATTAAAGGTTTAATGACTATAGTCTCTTAAATATAAATTCCTCCACGTGTATCTTAAAATCAAAGCAATTTCAAATTATATTATACTAATGTTTGAAATCTTTCTTAATGTTATGTCTAAGAAAATTTACCTTTAAAATGTCTGACCTGGTTCATACCCATTTATATTATTTACATATAAATACTAGACTAAATTAATTAATTAAATACGAAAGCTTAAGTATTTATATAACAAGTTCCAAATAATAACTGTTTAAAACATTTCATTAATGAATAGAAATAAGCAGGATTAAGTATATTTGTTAAAAAGCTTTTGTTTGTCGAAACTGTATAAGTATTCATGGAATAATTAGTGATCAGTAATTTTATCAAATATAAACACTTGTAATGTTAAATTATACAGGTTGCTTCATTAAAGAACCTACGTACATATTTGCCACAGGTATGTGTATAAAGAACTTGATCTGGTTATCCAGGCCCTACGTCAGCCGCGAAATTCTCATAAAAATGTTATTAAATAAGATGAATAATTAGTCATTTTTAACCATATCTAATAATTTTAATTTTGTTACGTTAAATCATTGCTTTCTATAGAATAACGTATTTTTTACAAAGTTAAAAGTTCATTTTTATATTAACACGGTAGTTTTAAGTTTTATAACCAGAAGTAGTTCGGTAAATTTTAAGAGAAATTTGAAGTAGAATTAATTTACTTTTTCTTCAGATGTATCCAATTGATTTATTTTTATATAGTATTACTGATAGAAGTTGTTTTAAGAAATTCAAGTTGAATTTGTTGAATGAAAACTTCTTACTGTTTATGATTATTTTATAGACATTTAATTATTTTGTCAACAAAGGATAATTAAAAAGCTGATTTTATATACAATAGCTGATCTGTCCCGGGAGCTTCAAATTATTTTTAGATAGTACCGGAAGCCAGGGAATATATAAAAAGAGTCGGGATTGAATTCTCTATGTATGTGGTGTTTTTTTGTACATCGTTGTGTTTACAGCTGGATGGATTTCGTTTATAACGCCAAATACTCGGGAATATGTTACGCTAAAAATAATAAATATGACAGCTTTACGGTTCAATTACAAAAATAAATTTAAAACAGTGAAAAGTCTAAAGTCAAAATTTTAAAATTAATTGCAGAGACTTACTAGCTTTTGAAAACTATTTTAGTTTTTTAAATCTGAAGAGGAAATAATTTTCCAGTTTTTTTATATCACATCCAATTAAAAAATGTTAAATGCAGGTAATTTTTTTTTCTGCTTTCAGTCAAAAACCACCAAATGAGAGCAAATCTAATATCTGCTTTAGATATTTCTTTGCATATTTTTCTTCTTCATTGTATTTATTCTGGAATATTTTTTACTTCTTGTACCATAAATGGGTATAGCTGTGACATTTTTTAATTATATAGATCAAAAGCTTTTTTATTAAAATTTTTCGTTTATAATTCTTATTAGATTAAAACCTTTAGCGACTGTATTTTTAAAAAAATAACAGCTAAATTCGATAAAGTTGAAAGTATTCATAAAAAAAATAACCAACAGAATGTGTGAACGTTAAAGGGCATTAAAAAATATACTGGCGAATAACAAAAATAAATAATAAAAAGTTATTTCGATTATAGCACTTAATTAACGAATGAACAGAACATTAAATTACATAGTACGTGCTACGTACAGACAAAATAAAAAATATTTTTTTCATAAGCAATAAAAAATGTAACATATACCTAAGTATCCACCTATTATTTTTATTTTTTACATCTATACACATAGACTGGTTACATATAGGGGAATCATTTTTCTGTTAAAAATTGGTTTTGGGTGGTACACTTAGCAGTATCACATATTTTCCGATACCAACAGAAAAAAATGTTTGTTTTAAGTCTTTTTGGGTCCTGTCAATTATTCAAAGTCTTTTCAAAGTGTGTATCTTTCAAGAAGTCAAAATTTTTTATTTGAAAATCAGCTTTGTTTGTTGCGTGGTGAATTCTTAGCATAATGGTTTTAGAGCTGGTCAAGATAACGCACTAGTAACAAAAATTTATTGAAGGTCCTTTTCGATTCTTAATTGTGATAATTCAGAGGATGTAAAAATGCAATAAGCTACCAAATATTGTACTTGAGTTTGTCGTACTAATCAGATTTTAGAAAAGCTTGTCTGGTAGATTTTTTTGGTGGTAGAAATTTTGTTGTTAAAAACTAGACAATACCTACCATTAATATTTTTCAAAAATTGGAAAAAGGATGATTTTAGTTTACTAAAATATTTTACTTTTATGGTAATTTAGTTATGGTTATGTTGCCATTCTGATTTTTTTAACAAGTAGGTAGAATAAGTTCTACACAAATTGTCCAGTTCTAAATTATTTTCTATGTAGGTCTAAAAATACCGAACTTGTGTACAGAACTTGTTATTACACTCCGTCGACCCAGATGTCCCGGGAATCATCGTGCGAAATTAAATATTCTAGTTCCAAAGTCGAACAAGAGAGTTTAATCAAAATTTTTCATTTTATTGAGAAAGAGAAAAGCTTAATTTGATAAAACATTACGATGATTTAAAATTCGATCTATAATCTTCAACTGAATCAGTCAGTTATATTCTAGCGTTGAGTTTGTTTTGACGCGAACCTTGGTTTCCGCACTATGTCTTATTCATCGCAAATATCGCCCATTTGAAAATTTTCCTAAACTCTTCACTTCACCAATGTCTCCTCTTCATTCAATCAAAATATGTTTTGCAGCATCAGTTAGTTCTTTTCACCAAGACGATAGCCTTGCCAAGATCCAGATTTTTGTTTGAAGTACTTGACTCAAAGACAAAGTAAAATGTACCGAGCTCAAAATATGCATGGATATATTACTTTTTTAAATTTTATGTAGACAAATTTTCAATGGGAGGAGTTTTGACTCCCCAAATCCTCTCCCTTGCGCACGGGCCTGACAAGGTATCAAATTCTAGTTTTCTACTTATGAAAAATTGCAAGTGTGATGGACAAGGTATTTTGTTAAAAATAATGTTATCTTATTTTTATATTTTCTGTATAGAACCACATCCAATTCTGCAAAGTACAATTTTAAAAATTGATTTTTTTTAAGTTCTGGTTTGAATATCGAGGTGTATGTAACTTTGAATGGATTTTTTATTTGTTTATGTAATAATAGCATTATATGTATTTTTATGTTTAAAAAAATATGATACATTTTACCCTCTTATGTTAAAGGATACAAAACAAAAACAGTCAAACATGAATTACTACAACAAGGCTTCGATAGTAATAAAAAAGGCAAAAGGAAATTTTTTATAAAAATATATCTCAAATTACTGTAACTGCATAGAGGAGAGTGGGGGATTTGCGAATCCTTGAAAATGGAAATTGTGCTTATGCTGTAACTAAAAATCGAACTAATTACATCATCTGATTCATTAAATTATCACATTGATTACCAGGCTATTATATAAAAACAACATAATAACTCTTGCAAACAACAAGAGTGGTTAAACTTAATCAAAGAAATTGGCAGGGGCATAAGTACGAATTAGGTGGAATAATAGCGAATAGACTTTCATCAGCTAGTTAGAGCAGAACAATTTCAGTGACAATATTTTTGTTATAATAAGCGAAATATTTGAAATAAATCCAAAATATTCTAGTAATAATATAGCTTCTCTAAAAATATTCGTGATAACTCCTTACTGATTCAAATGAAAAATGCACTACTAGCGAGTAACTCTAAAACAAAATCAATTACAATGAAACTATTTCCAAGTCAACTAACCCATAAAGTTTAGGAAAAGTAGTTACTAATTAAATAATATATCGTTTAATTATAAAAATCATCTAATAAAAATATAATGACAATCAAATCATTTTTTGAAAAAATTTCATGATATAAACCCTAAAACTACACTGTTGGTAATAACCACCCGTCGTTCATGTTCTATATTCTACTCTCTTAAAATAATTTTCTTTTATAAAAAATACGGAATCCTAAATTATAACGAAGACAAATTGGTATAATTAAATGGATAAAAATAAGTTAATTGAACAATCCATTTTGAAAATAAAACAAGAAAGAGGCGTTTAATATAGGGATAATGAGTAAACAACAATATTAATTTTTACGGGGGAACCTTTTGAGGCCTCGATGCAAAACTGCACGTAAATTAGTATTATACATTTGTTTTGGTTAATATTAGTCAAAATATGACTGTCTTGTAGAATTGGAAAAAAAAAGGAAAATGTTGAAACCAACGGTATGACGAAGGTGAAATTATCAAAACTTATTTATTACGAATTGCCAAAAATTATTGAATAATAAGTAATGTTAAAAAGAAAATCATTCCATTCTTTTTAAAATTTTTGGGATTACGAAAGCGTATGCTCAAACACCCATGACAATGAATTACCTACCAAAGTAAATATTTAAAATACAAACTATAAGAAAAATAACTAACTTCCAGGGTCGATATAGTGGAGAATTTCAACAAGCTCGTAACTAAGTATCTTGTTTAGTTTTCGAGATATCTGCAAAAAATCAAAATTTATCTCTTTTCTTCCCCGTAATATGCTTTTAAATAATGGGAATTTTTTCTTGTCTAAATAGATCTCAAACCACAATATTTTATATTTTTGAGTCTGGTCTAATCCAATATTTTCGAGTTCGGTCGATTGTTAAAGAATATTTTGAATATTTTATATAGAATAAGTGTATAACTGGTGTAATCTCTATCTCTATATATTATAAATGCGAAAGTAAGCATGTTTGTTTGTTTATTACGATTTCACGCTAAAACTAGCAAATGGTTTTTAATGAAACTGTACAGCAATATAGCTGATATATCAGAATAACACATGAGACATAATTTATAAAGATATATTTTTAAAAAAATAATACAAATTTAAAAATTAATTTAATTTGACATTACCATAAATTAAAGATTTCTGTAAAAGTAGTCATTTGACATTACCATAAATTACAGATTTCTGTAAAAATAGCCAATATAAAATATTTCAATGCCATCTTCTCTGATATACTCAATGAATAATTACTACTATACATTTAAAAAAATAGTATATTATTATTTCGAGTGAGTAATTTATTATTTCGAGTGTTATAGAAAGGGGATAAGTGAGAGCAATCTTTATCAATCTTTACTTTTAAACCCAGCGAAGCACGTGGGTATCACTCTAGTTTTTGATAAATGTGTTTTCAATGCTACGTCGTAGCTTTTTGCCGAGTCTATCACTGAGGCCTACATTTCTTTTCTTTGCATGCTAGAAGAATGTGGTTAATAATAAATTTTCGGTTTTTCTTAATTCCATTCATATCCATTAAAAGTTCAATTGTTTCACTGTATGATGATATCTTAACATAAATATTTCTTTAAATAATATATGTGACGGAATATTTTAAACAAAGTAGATATTATAAATTAGTCGTACGCTAATGACTTTGAGAGTATCGTCCCCTTTGATTTGCTTGAACAATACAATTAAAAAAAATTTATTATTTTTCCACTATAACATCGTACTTCATTAAAGTAACTAAAGTAGCTATAAAAATAAAATTGGGTTTGTAAATAATTAACAAGAGTCTATCGGAACTTTTTTTTAACACTTTAAGAGATATGAGAAACATAATATATTGGAGACATGTAAGGGACTATTTTTTATGATTGTGGTGATGGCATAAAGAATCGATTTACTCAAGCACTAACACATAATATATTTGATCCATTTACATTTGTTACCAAGACTTCATATACAAACATGAATGGCAAAAAATTATCGCGTTAGATTATTGAGTTAATGTAACGTAAAGGTATGGCGCAATCTGGACGTCAAATTTTCATACACTTTTCGAAGCAATTGCAATTATATTTCGTCAATAATTCGTCGAATGTTTTTTAAATATCTCTGATTTACCGACGATGACCAATGACTTTAAATATCCCTAAAGAAAACAAGTGAAAATAAACAATTGACTGAGCTAATTGTTGAAATACCATGTATAGACAGTGTTGATTACTCTGTCCTATTACACATACATACTGCATGTCACACATATAAAACTGATAATCCCATATAATACATACTATACAATTTGCGCATAATTTTCGCTCTCACGGGTACAGTGATGTTTACGAAAAAATGTTTCAAACAAAAGTTCGTTATTTTTTTATAAGGAACATTTTCACATTTTATCTTTTGTTCTATTTCTAACGGTTTACAAAATAGGTCCTATGGACCCAAGACATAATTGACCTATGTTGCTCATTTACGAACTCGACCACAGTTTTTACTTTTTGAATGCGCTGTACAAATTTCGACGGACGTACAACCGAAAATGGACTAATTAGATGATTCTATGAACACCTATACCAAAATTTTTTTCGAAGCATCAATATTTTTAAGCGTTACAAACTTGGGAATAAATTTAATATACTATGAACTTTCTAAAATTTAACCATATTTTATTTTGGTATTCATAGTTTTTTTGCAAACATCACTTGCGTACGGACATTTTGAAAAATAATGCAGACATTATTTCTCATTTAATGCAAATATTTAAAAAAACTCACCTGTTTTTCGCTTATTCAATGTAGCATTTATTCTTTAAGATCTGCAAGTAAAGAATAAAAATTAATTATTTTAATTCGTAAATTAAGTTAATTATAAACCTTTGAATTACGTCCTTTACGAATGATGAATGCCATTTAACTTACTGTTAAACAAAATGTCTCTCTGGCACAGGGTACAACACCTAGTTTAAAATTTTCTGATTTGTGCGACAAAAAAAAATATCTAAAAGACTATTGCACGAAATACCCACAATTTCTATGATGATTGGATTATATGATGAATGGACGGTCAAAATCAAAAACAGTAACTTTACCCATCAAATAAATGAATGACAAAAAAAAAAAAGAAATGACATCGACATGTCTAGTCGAAACACAAAATAAAAATTCTTTTCTTATACATATACACTACATTGCACGAGTCATGTACTATTGCGTTTACAAATATTTTAAATATTTGCGTCATTCTAAAATGAAATTGTCGCCACTACGGAGTAAGGAATATTTTCGTTCATTTATGAATTAGTTGTTATTTCGCAAAGAAACACAGTTATATGTTCCCAGTGAATGAAACGAGTCTATACCTGCTCGATTATTGTTGGGAAATATTGAAAGTATTGAAATGTTCAACATTTACACGTGTAACACTGGAAACTTATTATACCTCAGACTATTATTTGTGGTGTCAAGTTCAAATATTATGTCTACAGGAATCATTTCTGAGAGGAAATCAAACCTAACAAAAATATATAAAACTATAAAAAAAATGTACCTACTAAAAATTGGGTTTTTAGAAGTAACTATACCCATCAAATAAATGAATTACAAGAAAAATATGAAATGACATCGATATGTCTAGTCCAGGGCTTCTTAAACTATGGGTCGCGACCCCATTTGGGGTCGCGTAGCAAAATTCTGGGGTCGCGAGAGGTAAAAATACAATTTAACAGAAAATGTTTTTTAACTTGTAAAATTATTGTTATAAAGATAAAATAACAATTATCGTAGATAAATATATCATAAAATCTTCTAGTTCGGAAAGATTGTTTGTACCTGCATTTCTATTAAGAGTATTATAATAACTTGAATAACATTTACTATGAATTATTGGAATTAATAAAAAATATAAATTTATTTTTGTCAATCTCTAAAAGCCGCAATAATACCGAGAAATAATTATCAACAAAACTTCTAGGTATTATTGCTGAAGAAAGAGCTTTAACACATAATAAATCCCAATATCGTTCAGCGATAAAAAATGTTGAAGAGGTCTTACGTCCAGCAGTTTCAAACATTCCACCAAGATTTGATTTGTTATGCAATAAAAAACAGGCACATCCATCTCATTAAATTTTTAACTTATACTTTAATTTAATACTTACCATGCAACTACCTGAATATATTCGAGAGAATTAAGACGGTCAGAATCCACTTTTATTTTTGAAACTATAATAAGTACAATTTTATAATTTTTTGTTCAATTTTTAATTTTAGATTTTTGTATGTTTCAAAACGAATTCTAAACTTATATATTTTCATATGTATATGTATATTGTTACCTAATAAATAAATCATCAAAAAATATTAATTTATTTTTCTTTTATATTTGTATGGGGTCGTCAAGAAACTCGCAATCATAAATGGGGTCGTGAATTACAAAAGTTTAAGAAGCCCTGGTCTAGTCGAAACTAAAAATAAAAATTGTTTTCTTATACATATTACACTACATTACACTACTCTTCTAATATTACCAAATAATAATAATCTTTTCTAATACTTATTTTGGGGTAAGGTAAAATTTTAGTTTGGTAATCCTTTGTATATACTTCTTTAATAAAGATTCTGTTCGTTCGGTCTGTTAACTATTGAAGTCATTTTAGTGGTTGGATACATTTAAAATAATTTCAAGGATATTGTATAATATTGTAAACTTCAATGGTATAAGAAAGATAACCTAGCAACGTTACGAAAAATTTAATTTCAAGATGGTTGGATTTTTTATGTTTTTTCTTATGGAGATTAGGTATAAAATACCCTGATACTTGAGAGTTGTGTTAAAAAATCGTTGCTAGCACCGCGCCAGATATTGTTCTATTAATTAAAAAAAGGTTTTCAAAAGATTTTAGTGTGGTTGTAATTTTAATATGATTTAGTTTTATAAGTAAAAAAAGGAATGTAATTTTAAGTTACCAACGCAACTTTGGTCAGGTGCGAAATGTATTGCATCCCTACTCAAGCCCAATTGTTGGTAGGACTTGTCCAACAATAATAAGACTCAAGTTAGTAACCCATTTCTTTATTTTAATTCATAAATTAGCGCTACCAATCAAAGACAAATTTTTCGAGTACGAAATTTAAACAAACAAAAAAATCAAAATCGGTTCATCCGTTCAGACACACACACACATAGCGGTTAATCTTATAACACCTCTTTTTTGGTTAAAAGTGGGTGCAAAATATGTTTAACAATAAGTTAAAAACTCACTTTTTTGCTAGATTGAGTGATTTAATCCCCTTGACTTTCTTAGTTTAAGCTTACATATAAATCAAAGTTACTTGGAAAGATTTAACAATCCAAAGTTTCATGAACAAAACGGTGTAAAAGATATTCAATTAAATTCCATGGTTTTTGAGTAACTTTTAGGTAGCTCAGGTGAGTACCTAGGAGGCATGGTCATGATGACAAGGGGCCAAGTCGTTACAAGATAATTTAAACAGCTTCAATGATTTAAGACATATTTAATTATTAAATTTCTGATCAACAAAACATAATTCTTTTGATCCTTAATTTAACCAAAATAAGTTACCATCGTTTCACAATTGAAGTGTTTCAAAACCTCATAAATTATTAAGTTAATTATCGTGGATTGCTATGTTTTTCGAAGTAAGTAGCGGACACATTATTTGTAAGAAGAAAGTATGGATTGTAGGCAATGCTGGAAAAAGATCGTATAATTGAATGGAGCAATGCGCACACGGGATAAGACATATTCTAATCAACAATCATTACGCTGAAGAAAGTGAACAAAAAGTAAAACTAAGGCAATTTATAATAATTTTTCAAAACAATTTTTAAATTTTGATTTAGGTTGATAAACTGAATCACAGAACCATTTATGGCCAGTGATATCTTATGTTTTAACCAATTTTATACATTGTATAATACAGAAGACAGTGTATATAATATAGTTATGGCTTTAACCATATCACGTACTAGAAACTAACCATTGCAATATAATTGAAAATCACGTCCGGTTTCCATATAGAATATACTTTTCAACTTGTTTCCGCTATTTAGAAAATAACATTATACGAAAGATCATTAACTAACATATATGTATGTATTTACTAAAATTTTCGTATATATATGTGTTACTCGATGATACTCCCTATTTTACCGTATAACATAGAAGAAGAGCTCTTGTCACTGCAACTTGCTATAAACAATAACTTTTAATGTGCAAGCCTGGATAGAAATAATATGAAGTAGATGGAATATATAAATTTTATATAAATATAATCGAACCTGAATAAAGTCCTGATTTAGTTTTAAATCTGTTAGATTAAAGATGATTTATAAATAAATTTTCTGTATCTCATTGTATTTAAAATTTTAAATAAAATTCTTTGTTGGTTTTCACGCGCAATAATGCCAACTAAATGAATAAACATACTTTCCTTCAAATCTAGTTTAAATAGTAGAGATAATTCTATCTCGTTTTCTTTGATTCTACGGTTGTTTAACATTTAAAAAACATGTATTGTGTGACCCTCTATTCAAAAACCAAATTTCTGATATTTAGTTGGTTCCGTGTGAGAGTCTTGTTTGTTTGTCAATTTGTAATTTTTTGATTAAATTGCTATTTTGGTTTCAATAATATTAAAGCAATGTAAGAAAATATTGTAACGTACTTTCTCCAGCGCTGGACTAAGGTGGCAGATACAAAAAGAGATATCAAGCTTAAAATTTTATAGCGTGCTTAGGACGTAAAAGATCAAGGTCTTGGGTCCGCAGGACCCATCTTGTAAACCGTTAGAGATAGAACAAAAATTAAAATGTTAAAAATATTCCTTATAAAAAAATAAACAACGTATGTTTGAAACATTTTCTGTAAACATAATTATTTACCCGTAAAGACGCATATTAGGACAAAAGTTTGATGTTCCTTTTCTCCAAAACTATAAAAAATAGGCAGTTGAAAATTTGTAACTAGTCGTTCTAAGTAGCTCCAACTATTTCAAGAAAAATGAACAAAAATAGAAACTACTTTCGAAAATTTTCGAAAATTAATAGCGGTCGGAAGGGCGGCATGTCAAACCGGACCTAGAGCGGCATCAAGCGTAAATTCGCTACTTACTTTCTCGTTACATGAACCATTTGAAACTTCGAAAAGAACAGGAAGACTGCAATATAAGTATTACAGAATAAAACATAGGTATTTTTTTTATCAAACTCAGGACGACGTCTTCAATAAATGGCTCCTTAAAATAAGGCAATCTGTTGAGCTACCGTAGAGAAAATGTGTCATCGTTTTACGAAATATTAGGCTCAAATGTTCAGTGTTTCTTTTCAATCTATTTTAATTGCATTTAAAGAATGTTGCTTTTACTATTTCTTTGAAGAGGAACAATATCTTCATTGCATGACCATATTTTTCTTGTACTACAACAAATACTTTATTCTATATTTAATGTTGACCTATTTAAAGATGGTTGTGTTTAGATATAGCTTGCAGTTTTCAAAAGAATTTTTAGTGATACTTACAATCGACATCTTTGCACTATTTCTGGTGAACTCGTCTGCTATTAGAAGCAACCATTTTAATCTGTTTCACCAAAGAATGAATTCTTAAACGGTTTTCACTGTAACTATTTAACTCTGCTTATAAAATCTGTAATTTATTTTCAAAGTAAACTACACTTTTGATAGGATGAAAGGGATTATGATACAGTAGCAGTTAACAGTCCACACTATCAATATTAATAGCCCCTATATGAACACATAAACGATACAGGAAGAGAAATGTATTCGGTGATTAGTATAGACATGTATTTTTTTTTTTTCAAAAATTCTTTTAGCAACACCATGACACATGAAAATTTTTTCACAAATGATCATCTCATTTCAAATATAATACAATACATTTACGATGAAAAGAAAAACATTGACCAAACTAAACTACCCAGAGATAATCGTTATATTTGTTTTATAGTTAGCTAGTACTACAGTTATTAAAACCATATTATTCCACGAACCTCTCAAATAATAAAAACAAAATTAATCTGTCCAGAAAAAGTATTTTTTGGTTACAAAAGTATTCGAAAAAAAATCTTTATGAAATGATTCTAAAATAATTTCGTATTTTTAACCAGAATCAAGAACATGCGAAAAAGTGAACGCGTATAGTTGACTTAAAATGATCTTAGAACAAGTAAATCATTCTGCAGTCAACGATCTCAATACTTAATAGGGTGGTTTCGGTAGTGAAAAATAAATTAGAAAATTTGATAAAAATTAAAATTTATGTAGAAATATACTTAAATATTATGATTTTGAGGCATAAAAGCACATTTTTGTATTGACCTATAACACGGGCCGCCATGATTTGATGGCAGATGATAATGAAATATGCAATAATTACTATTTTTTTATGGCTTTCATAGTTATTGTAATTTATGTGACCATCAACTTTCTTTGTAATAATTAAATACACGACTGTTTTTTTCACCAACATTACGTCACCAAAATGGCTGACATGGTTTTTGCGAGATTAAAAATGGTTTAAAATTTTATTTAATTTTATGACAATTTTTTATTTACTATTTATTTTCCTGAAATATATTTTTTTGTGATTTCTTATAAGGAAATCAACATTTTGAAATACTTTTCAAACAGAGTAGAATACCCTATTCAAGCAAATAAGTATTTTACTGCTTAAAAAATGTCTTAAACCAAGGTAATATTTACTTGCAATCAAGTTAAGAACATATTTTCTTACTTGTATTGTAATAGTACTTCTTATAATAGAAAAGCAAAAAATTTCACGAGAGTGAAAAATAGATTAAAAAATACAACAAGGTTTTCTTATCTAAAAGTTCCAATGTTTTATTTCTTGCTACAAAAAATAAAAATTAATTGGAAATATTTAAAATTAACAAAAAATTTTTGACGATATTATAATATTAGACATGATTAATAACACTATAAACTTGTATTTTGCTTGGTGAAAACTGTTTTTAAAGGTGAAAACAAAAGATAATTTAATTATCATTTTCATAGTTTTTAATTATCTATATAATTTAATTCACCATTCATGTTAGAATTTACTAATCAATCTCTACATCCCACCGAAAGTTTACCATTGTTGTCATTTAAAAGATAAAAACCCAAGATGATTGTACTATTTGTGTGGACTAAAAGATCATGATGATGGTGATAAATTAAAATAATCAGATGATTTATTTCCATATACAAAATAATTTATATTGTTAAAATATTTTGTGTCATAAAACTAAAAACAATATAATAGAAACAAGTTAACTTCTTAACAACTTTATCAAGTAAAATATTGTTCTATTATAGAAAACTTTGGTACATTATAGAGTTACTCTCTTCTTAATTTATTAGTTATACATGTTTTCAATAATAAATCATTGTTAATAATAATAATATGTTAGTGTTTTTATAATATAAAATTTATATTATATAGGAATAACCTATTTTTAAAAACAATACGTAATATTAATTTGTAAAACAATTGGTATTTGGTATTGATTTGTTATATAGGAAAAAAACTGATATTTGACGAAGATATAGTAAATTTTTTCCCAGAAGTAGAATTTTTTTGTAAAGGAAGGTAATATCCCTATCGCTATATATTATAAATGTGAAAGTAAGCATGTTTGTTTGTTTGTTTGCTTGTTTCTTTGTTTGTTTGTTTGCTTGTTTTTGTTTGTTTGTTTGTTTGTTTGTTTGTTTGTTACGCTTTCTCGCTAAAACTAGCGAATGGTTTTTAATGAAACTGTACAGCAATATAGCTTATATATCAGAACACATTAACTATAATTTATAAAGATATGTATATTAAAAATATTAAATTTAATTTGACATTTACCATTTTTTAAATGATGGTTTGCAAACAAACCATGGTTAACTTTTCTGATATACTGAATGAATTATGGCTATTTTACATTTAACAAAATAGAAAACTGTGTATATCAAGAGAGGACGGAGGCAATAAAACGGTGGTATATACTTTTACGCCCAGTGAAGCGGGCGGGTATCAATCTAGTGAACTTATAATGCGAACTCATTACCGTTTTTTTAATCAATAAGAATTTGATATCTACTTATCATAATCGTTGAAAATCTGTATCGACGAGCGATACAGATTTTATCAGATATCGAAGTTTATCAGATACCGACTCAGAAAATACACGCTGGATTGTCAACTGGTCACGATTATTGCATTTTTTGTCAATTTACAATAGAAAACCGGCTTAGAATCCCAGTGAGTAAATGCGCAATCGCCTTGAACCGTTCGATTATTTAGACTGGGAGGTTGTGGGTTCGAATACAGGTCGCGGCAGTCTGATCAATTATAATCAATGGGGCGGTAAATTGATCACACTATCGTTGCGTGGATAAGAACGAAGTAACCGACTCCACCCACATCATAAATTTAATTACATGTATATATTCGGATACAGTTTTAAAATAAAGATTAAAAATAATGATTTGAGTGCCCTCTGTAATAGACGTGTATGTGTGAAAAACGGTGTTTAAACCCCATTATTATAATATTACTATAGAAAATGATTTTATCTAAATTGGTGACAAAAAAATTTTCCTAAAATCGATAAAAACTCAAAATAAATAATTTTAATTTTGCATTTAATATACTTTGAGTAAGTTTTCATTTAAGGATTGGATCGGTAGTTTTGAAACATCGTTAAGATAAATTCTTCCCTTTGAGAAAAATCGAGATAATCATAAAAAAATATCTTTTTCTTTTTGGATATAAACCATTTCCTTATAGAGTAACATCAAAAATAATTTTTTAAATATTACCTGTTACCAAAAGCAGGTTTCAGTAAAAAAATTACCACAAAAATTTGGTTCCTTATAAAACTAACTCCAGTTGCTTACTCTTAGCTTATTAATATTGCTCTATATGAAACGAAAATGTTCGATGTAAATTAGAGAAATAAGAGGACAAATCCTTTCATAAGCATTAAGGATAAAATGATAATGAAAACAAGTGAAAACAAACAATTGACTGAGTTAATTGTTGAAATACCATGCATAGTCAGTGTTGATTTCTTTATCACATTACGCATACAAACATATGACACTATATACATACATAACTGATAATCAAGTATAGTACATATTATAAAATTTCCGCCTAATAAGCGCCCTCACGGGTAAACAGTGATGTTTACGAAAAAATGTTTCAAACAAAAGTTGTTTAAGTTATTAATAAGGAACATTTTTTACATTTAAACTTTTGTTCTATCTCTAACGGTTTACAGGATGGGTCCTACGGACCCAAGACCCAATTGACCTATGATGCTAATTTACGAACTTGACCTCACTTTTTACGTCCTGAGTACGCTTTCAAAATTTCAGCTCGATATCTTTTTTCGTTTTTGAGTTATCGTGTCCACAGACGGACGGACGGACGGACAGCCGGAAATGGACTAATTAGGTGATTTTATGAACACCTATGACAAAATTTTGTTCCTAGCATCATTATTTTTAAGCGTTACAAACTTGGGACTAAACTTAATATACTATGTATATTTCATATATACATGGTATAAAAACATCATTTTCGAGAAATTTAATATGAATTGGGTTATACTTATAAATTTCAGAGATTTATTGTTTATTATGTAAGCATATAAAAAGTTTTGAATATAAAACTGTTTTAAACAAATTCGAAAAAATCCTTATATTTCCATAATTAGATTTGCAGTTATATATAAAGGCATATAAAATTTGTTATATTCATTTAACTATAACATAAATTAGTAAAATATGCAAAGTTTTAATTTAATCAATAAATACCATTTGAAAATGAAATCTCAACTATTTTCAAATAATTAATTATTTCGAGCTTGTAAGGGATGAGAACCACCTATGTTATAGTTTTGTAGACATGTTTACTAATATTATTGTTTATGAGAATAATTTTCAAGCCTATTATTCAAACTTAAAACAAAGTTTATTAATTAATTTTATATTCAATTTATAATCCGACGAATCAAATAAAAGGAAGTCATATAGGTTGTGAAACAAAAGAAGCTACTGATTTCTACAATCCATCATTTCTAAGCAATTCTTATTAATTAATCCTTATCTGAATACTTATTATAACTACAAAATATAAAGCCAGGAAAAATCTTCGTTCGTGCTTATTTTGGCACTCGGTGTTCTAGGTTTCTCTTTGAAGGAACAGAAATTCAGTATTATACGCTTTATTTCAATATTCAACACTCATTGAAAGGCGCATTTGATATTTTGGCGCCCCATGCTACCTGGCACCTGGCACCTGACACCTGACATTTTATCAATAAAACAAATGTTTACAATTCTAGCAATATTATTTCAATCAAAACAATACCCGAAATTTGTTTTTCGACTTACGGCTACGAATATTTTTCTATTAGGCTCATTTTCCGGAGCTTCGGAACGTCTCTTTACACAAGTATAAAAGAAACATTATTTTAATCACAATTTGTACAACATTTTCTGTTCATTTTCATAGATAGCTTGCTTATATCTAGTTTACTGTGATTTGATTCAAAAGTTTTTATATTGTTTGATAAAGGATAATCTTCAATCATTAGTTTAAAATATAAAACTTACTTTGTTTTTAAAACTTATTTTTTATCTCTTTTTCTAAGCTTTGAAAAAATCTCTATTTCGATTTAATATGTTCTCAAATATACTTTTATAAAAAGTTTATAGGCATTTCATTTGAAAAATTCTCTACGAATAATGTTGTTTGATATTAAAAAAGTTCAGTACTAGTGAAGTTACACCAAAAGAAAAAATACATAATCGATCAGCGTTTTTGTTTTAAAGTTGATTTGAAAAACTTTTTTAAATAATATAAAATTTCATTCTTCAATCTATTTAATGCTAGATTAATCAGCTGAATAAAAGTATCGAACTTTTAGAGATCACCAAAAAGCAAATCAATCCTATCTGAAATGATTTTTTAAAAAAAATTTTAATTTTATACAAATTATTTTGAGCCTTATCTGTCTTATATAAAATTTTCCTTTTCTGTTCTCATCAAACTCATACTAAATAGTTATTTACGATACAAGTGGGATAACAGCATTATTAACGTACGCCTGCAAAATTTGGACAACGAGTTGGACAATCGCGATGTTATCCTACGTTTATCGTACAAAACTTTATCTGCGCCTTTAAAATGTGAAAATAAACGATAATTATTATTTAAAATTTTTGTCATTGTTATTTAAAATTTGTCTTAAAAGTTACCATAGGAATTCAATTCATGCCATAATGCGGAATTGAATATATTATCACACTAAGCCACAGATATAGTTTTAAATTTAAAACAGATTTGCAAATCTCTGAAAAATTTTTACTAATTTAGTTCTCTGAAGGTGCCTTACTCCAGGTGGCTCTACATGATTGATTATATATTAAGGCAATTTATTAGTTTGGATAATAATTTACCTATTTCAATGGTTGTTGGGGAAACAATATTTTATTATTTATTTATGTTTTTAGTATTATTTATTTATGTTTTTAAATAAATAAATATACGTCTTCCAAACTTTGCATGTCGTTAAAATTCGTTAAGTTTCTTTGTGTGTATTCTCAGTTGATTGCATTTATTAACTATGTGGACCATTTGTGTAGTTACTTGTTTAGGCCGTTTCCATTGCTCCCCTGTTTATTAGCTACTAAGTGAAATTTAGCTTAGGTCATTTTAGGTGTAATTATATTATTTTCTGATTTTTTATTGTATGTATTGAGTTTATTAAGTGTTTAGGTCTTGTAAATACCTAGTGTTGATTACCTTTAGGTCGTGTTTGTTTGTGATTATTATTGACTATTAACGTACTAAAATGGTTAGACATTGCATTTAACTTTCATCAAACTAGTAAATAATTTTAAAAATGTTAGTATTAAAATAAATTCTATTTGTTTCAAATATAATAAATTATTAGGTATTTTATTTTATTTTGCTTGTTGTTTTATTTAAAAAGCTTGACTTAATTTTATTAGAAGACAAATAAATACAAAAAAATTAAAACTGAATAGAAATCATTCAAATCATACCTAATTCTAACTATTTTTTTCAAAAAATAGTTCACTCTAAGTCCCATACTCCAGGAGGCTTTTTGTACAATATTTCATGTTCAGTAGAGTTGCCTATCTATTTATGTAATAAATTATAATCTGTGACTAAGGCGGTATAAACTATTACTCTCACGCATACTGAGTGAGAAAAGTAATTCTTGTCTCATGGGCGTAAATAAAGCTACATTATAAATTTCGATTTTTATTGAACGATTAATTGCTAAAGTATTTCAAAATCTGTTTAAAAATGTTTTAGTTGTCAAATATAATTTGACCTATTGTATTAATAAAACGCCATAAAGACGCCAAGCGACAGAATCATAATTATGTCAGTCACGATTTTTTAATTCCTTCATCATACTTTTATTTGTTGGGAAACAAGGAAATAATAAAAAAAAAATAACCAAAAAAAAAAAATCTGTATAAAATCTTTGATGAAAAATATATGATAAATTAAATTGCGGTTTTTTTCATCTCAAACATTAATTTAATATCCATATGACAAAAACAAAACATGATACATACAACATAGGACAAATATATAACATAAATCTTTTGAAAATTAAAGCTTTATACACAATATATACACAGTATATATAAGTTGCACATATAATAAATACATACACTACTGTATAAAATATCTAGGATCGACTACTCAAGTGAGAAATGCGAAACTTGGCGATGGAATTGAGGTTGGTTTGTACGCCATGTCTCGATCAAAGCCTTGGTCTGCCGACTGTAGCCTATACCTTGAACTTACTTTACTATGAACTGAAGAATCGAAAATTTACGGTGTTCGTCAGCGTTAGCACATTTTTAATCTTTCACAATTTTTACTAAAACTTGCGTGTCATACAAAAACTATAGCGTTTTGGTCAAATAATTTAATTTTTTTTAAAAGATAATGGAGTTTGTCACTTCTTTAAAATAGAATACTTGCTTCAAATCCTTGCACGTTTGTAATTGTATAGCAATTAATTACACGAGTTACATACTACTTTTTCAAAGAAAATTAAGTACTCAAATAACGAATTACACATCTAGGGAGAGGAGTAAAGAATATCGGCTTCGCCTAGGGCGACAATGAACATTAAATCTGAGACATTCTTTACTTGCTCACGTGGTGTGTATACTCTTTTCTCCCCGACGGAGGCAGAAAGCAGCAACTTCATTTTGCACAGCAGAGCAAAAGTTGACACTTTCTACACATAGGTGAGAAATAGTATATTACACTAAAGGGGCAGGAAGTTTGAGATTCCAGCACTGCGTGATATCATCATGGCACGAAGTTTAGAGCTCTCAAACTTTCTGCTTGTGTGATGTATACTATTTTTCAATATTTTCGGCCGAAAAACGTACTTGCTGTTTCTGTTGAGAGGCCAAAAGTTTTAACTTTATGCTTAAAACTCTTTAAATTTTAAATTTTTTAATCACAACAGAACCAGAAAGTACGTACTATTGGCCGTGGATAAAGAAAACAATATTAAACACTGGGTGTGACAGTTCCAGATTATACTTCTTCAAGTCAAAAGCTTCCAAAAGTGTATAAAAATTATCAATTTCGAACCGTTATGTACCAATGAACAGAGAAAAAACGTCTTCAATATCCGTTGAAAATTAGTTTTTTAATAAAGCTTATAAAGCTTATAATTATTTAAAAAAATAAATAAATAAAAATGAGAAATGCCAAATTTGTGGATGGAATTGTGGCTTGATCTTACGCCATGTGTTGGCCAAGTCCAATAATTCAGGCCTCGGTTTGCCAATCTTAGCCCATGTTTTGACCTATGCTGATAAATCAAGGCCTTTATCATGAGTTTTTTTTAAGCTGGAGTATGGTACAAAAACTATAGCAGTCTGGTCAAATAATTTTGAATTTATTTCCATAATAACTGATGATTATTAAAAATAAATAAATCGTATTGAAGTAAATAAACGAAATTTGTGTACTTCAGTTTTATTCTTCAAAACTGTTTTTTTCCAGCTAACGTAAATTTTTTACTTTAAGTGTATAAATTACACATTATACTTTCTATTACACGTATAAAATAAAATCATCATTCCACGCCACAAACAAAATACAAACAATACAAAAAAACCTATAAAATCAGCACTGTGTCGTATCGTTTGAGTAAAAAGAGAGTCGTAAAAATATATTTATCAGTATGGTAGATACTAATGATAGTTATTCAACAACTTACGACAACCAAAAAATGTGTTAGAAATGCAAGTGTGTATTTTATTCTTACTATAAATAGAAGTTTCAACAAATAAATCTGTTTTAGTGTTAAAAAAAAAAAGTAGAGAAAAATAGTGAGAAAAAATTGTCACAGTGCTTTTGTGAGTTTACCAAGGCAAATAATCATTTATTCGACGAAAAGGCGTCCATATATTACATATGTATGGATTATATGATACTTTATGGTTACTGCATAATTAATTAACCGTGTTTTATACTCAAAGTTGTGAAAAATAAATGGGGAAACACTTCCGCAACATATAGCTTTTTTCGCAACCCAGTCAGAGTTTCTTCCATTGTTTTAAGTTTTTTTCTCAAATAAAATAATGTTAAATCAGTTGACTAACCACGGACAGCAAGTATAGACGAGCCAAAGAGTTGCTAGATCCTACATTACGTAGCTGTGTGTTTTTAACCCTCGAACTAAAAAAGGGGTGATATAAGTTTGACCGCTATGTGTGTGTTTCTGTGTGTTTGTCTGTCTGTGGCATTTGAAAGGTAATTTAATGGAAGGTGTCCTTAGCTATGTTTCAAGGGCGAGCTTAGGCTTCCGTATCCGAAAAAACTAAAAACATGACAAATAAATAATTACTCAAATATATCAACTCAAATATTTCAATTTCAATTGAAATATTTCCAAAAATTTGTCTCAAAAAATGATAGCTTTCTAAGTATCCTTTTCATCTCATCTGATGTCCTTGACCATCACTTTGATATTGATTTCAGAAGGAGTGTTATAAGTTTAAAGTGTTTATCTGCCCGTCTGTGTGTTTCTCAGCGGCATCGTAGCCCCTAAACGGACGAACCAACTCGATTGAAAACATTTTATAGCAAAGTTTACAAAAATCGGTTTACAAGGAATAAATCGAATTTGTCGGGGGTTTTTTAAATTTTGTAAATTTCACTTGTTGGCTTTGTGGTGGTTAGTTGAATTTCCTGAATGTGTAGGAGGGAGGCTGATGGCATCACCTGGCTTTGCTTACCTTTGGCGCGACCTTTCTGGTGACGAATGACAATATTTATGGAATATTGCTAATGTTTGTACAAAAAATAAACCTTACGTGGCCTTCGAATATTGAAATAACTAAAACTAAATAGTAAAAAAAGGGAACAAAAGATTCACTCGAATACAACTAATATTATACAATTTTATATAAAAGAAAACGCTTTGGTATGGTGATGTTTAAGAGTAACACGTGAATAAATTTTTCATAAGAAATATAAAATATAAATATCAAAGAAAAATCTAACACAAAATAAAACACGTGCTTCGGTATTAAATAGAAAAAAATTTACATAAGACTACATTTGTAGAAAAAATAAAATTGCCGAGGAAATGCTATATAGCTTTCTAGAACGAAAACAAAACAGTATATTAAGAATATGATTTATTTTCTGTGGAAAATTGTTGATTCAACAAGAATCAAAATCGAGAAAAGTTTGTTGCTACTTCCTCTACCCAAAATCAGCTTATCGCTTTCCCAGCCTTAATTCAAAGTCATAAAAAACATTCATTTAAATAGATACGGTACTAGACTTGCTCTA
Organism: Chrysoperla carnea; assembly: GCF_905475395.1. NCBI lineage: Eukaryota > Metazoa > Arthropoda > Insecta > Neuroptera > Chrysopidae > Chrysoperla > Chrysoperla carnea. The sequence goes on from NC_058339.1 coordinate 56,851,690, forward strand.
ACAAGATAAAAGGCAACATTTTCAACTTTTCACTTACGAGGGGTTAATAAATTTATTAACTCGCTTTGAATATACATAGAGCCAATTTAATCACAATTGCTACTTTATCTCAGCTTGAGAAACACTAGAGATTTAGTTGGTAGTAAGCGAATGGGTTTAACTAGTTGGTAGATAGATGTAAAATTTAATTAAATTTTATATTAATATGTTTACTGAAAAATAAAGTATACTTAAGTGTCAATTTGAGGACAAAATGAAATTCTGGTAATGAAAAAATCTATCAGCTTTCATATACCTTACAAGTACTTGTTATAAAAAATACGTAGCTTATACACATGTCCCATTTAAGATGAAGACACCCCCAAGTTTTCGTTTTTTAAACGAATACCGATTTGAATGTTTGCACAGTCCTACAGGATGATGTGTTACATTTTACAAGCGCATAACCCAACACTGAACCATAAATTTAGCATATATTTTCATCAATTTGCTTTTGTTTCGGACAGTTGTCAAAAAATTATTCAACCTAAGAAAGTTAAATATATTTTATGTTTTTCAAGTAGCGCTTTTTGACAAGGATAGAAGATATAAGATATGTCTTTACTTGATTAAAAACAGTCCGGAACAAAAAAGAATCATTGTGTAAATAAATAAAAAGCCCTATAGAAAAAAATATTATTTTGATAATCCATGCTGAAAAATATCACCAAAAAAATTTAGTTTATCTCACACATAATAGAACTAGACAAGATATGTTCGATTGAGGACACCAGCCGACACCATCGTGAATACGTTTTTGTGAACAATCTTTGATTTTAGTAATTAAAAAATCGTTCTTTACAATGAATTAATAATTAATGAATTTTTTCCGCCTCAGGTTTTTTCAAGTTTTATGAGACAACTCGACTTTGCAAATATGTAAACTAAACATTGACCAACTTAAAAACTTTTGAAAGTTGTTCCTTGTATCGAGGATTTTGCCTAAATTTTGATTTTAATATTATTGAATTTTGTTATTAACATCTCAAACACGGAGTATATTATTTTATATCTTGAATATACGAGTATATATATTTATTTTTGTAAGAGAATTTGAAATTTTACGAGCATAAGTATTTTTCTATGTTTTATTTAGTTTCTACTTATGTATGTGTATTAAGACAAAGAATTGTAAGAATACAAAATATATTACCAATAAATAACACTTTTAATTTTACAAAAAGAAGATATCTTGTTTTTTAGAATATATATGTACTCTATGAAGTCTATTAAGTTAACCGAAGCATAACAAGTATTTAAATATACCAATTGAAGTTCGTGTATGTATTAAAAAAATTTATTCTCACAAGTGATAGCCATAAACATTTAATGGGCCGTAAATTTTAGTTTTAAACATTTTAAATTGTATTTATTAATGATCATGACAATATACGGCAATAAATTTCACTTATTCAACTGTAACCGGATAATATAAATTTTCACTTTTAAAGGACATTTCGGATTAATAAATAACATTCAGAAAATTTATATGGTGTACCTACATCTGAGTTGCTTAAAATTAAAAATTATGGTTCTTGACCTACAATGCTGCCACCAGGTATTCCACTTAGAATGTTATACGAATTCAACGGCAGTGGAAAAACAGTTTTTCGCGAATACCTCCATAATAGTAACATAAGAAATATTATCGACCAATATAATAGCTTGCAGGAAATTTTTTATAAGTATGTATTTTTTAAGGTAGAGAAAGTTTAATCCATATTTGTAAGTTTTTGTGATCTGTGGAAGAAGTAAGCTTAGCAAAAATAAAAATTTTTGGGTCACTACGAGATCAATCTAGATTCTAATCCCAACCCAGACATTAGTCAGTCTAGCTTGACCTATTCATTTTTTATTATTGTTGCGATGGTTATGTAGTAAATTTTAAATAATTTTTTTACAATTTGTTAAAGAATTTTCTTTAAAATTAGTTCCAAAGTTATCAAAGAAAAAAAAAATTTGGTGTAAGAGAAAAAAAAGAAGACACGCAACTAGGCATAAGATAACGAATAACGAGAAAAGCTACTGAACCTTTTCATTTAAAAAAGTATTGCAGAAGATAGTTCACGACGATACATTTCAGGAAAAATTTAATCTAGCTTAGCTTTTATTGTCAATCCTAGTAGCTCAGTTGTTTAAAGCGCAGCCACCTCCGTTCGCGGTATACCTAGGGAATCGGTTGCCATTTCCTACGCCACAACAAATATTATTTTAAAAATAATTGAGGTGCTGTTTAATAATAATTGAGGTGCTTTTAAAATAATTGAGGTGCTGTTTAATGAAATTATCAGCGTATAAGATGGTAAAACACATATATGGTATCCAATGGTCTCTGCAGCCTAAGTGTATCTCTCGTGGTGTTTTTGCTTATTACTATATAAAACTTAAAATAATCGCTAGTTACATCTGTTGATGTAGGTATAAACACGAAAGAGCCATAACGGGTTGGACATATTCATTATCAAACCATAGTTGATATCCAGTTTATTTTTTAAGTTACTTTTGAAATCAATACCTTTGTTATGACATCTTCTCAATTACATAATTATTATTAACGAATACTGTTTGTATTTGGCATGTTAAGTTAAAAATAGCTTCTTATGAAACATTTATTTCTGGTTTTGTTACAACACCAACATTCACTACGAAACAAATATATAAAAAAGAAATCTATTCAAACCATACTACAAAGAGAAAAATTTCTCCATACAATACATGTATATATATATATATAAGACACACACAACATAAAATAAGTAAGAAAGGAGAAGAAAAAAATCATAACAAAAAAAGGAAATTATTGTACATTAACAAAAATTTTATCGCATATAACATTAAACGTTAATAATATACACAAAATAAAATAACGAAAGTTGAATGACATAAGGAAAAGTGAGAGGGCGTTTATTATAAGTTCGTTGTAAAAAAAATCAGGCAAACAGGCAGGCAAGCAGGCACATGCCACCACATAACATACATTATCATCATCAAGCATTGAATAATACACACACTACATTTATTCTAAGGCTCAATTTACACCGTACGAAGAAGGATAGCTATGTTTGTTTTATGGTGGATATTTTTTAATCTAAACATGCATTCAAGTGGGGCCAATGCAAACCCCAAAGCAGACGCAAACCTGAACTCTAACCCAAACACCACCTGGATACGGATTCTCATATTCCTATGTGTTATAAATGTGAAAGTAAGGATGTTTGTTTGTTTGTTTGTTTGTTACACTTTCACGCCGAAACTAGCCAATGGGTTTTAATGAAATTGTAAAGCAATATAGATAACATCAGAATCACACATGAGCTATAAATTATAAAGATATAGATATTTAAAAAAATAAAATTTAACCTGACATTTACTATTTTAAATTTTTACAGAAATCTTTAATTTATGGTTCAAAATAATGATCACAGATGGGACAAAATGATCATCATTTTCGATCATAAATTAAAGTTTCTGTAAAAATTTAAAACAGTAAATGTCAAACAAATCATGGCCACCTTTTCTGATATACTCAATTAATTATGACTATTTTACAATTTAAAAAATCTGTGCATATCTTTTACCTGCATAAAACAATCCCTTCAAGTGTTATGGAAGGGATATAAGTGACATCAAGAGAGGTTAAGGCTATAAAGCGGTGGTTTTCACTTTTAAGTGAAGCGGGCGGATATCAAGCTAGCCTAGGTTATAAACCTACAACTGGTGTGGATACATCAACACTTGTGATATAAGTAAACTATTGTACACTCATGCTTGTATATTGGCTGAAGTCCCGTGCTGGCTCAGTCCTAACCCTAGGTTTTTCTGTGGTTACCATTAATTATCAAACTTGCTCGCCGACAAACCAGATTTGAGTGATATGCGAACAAATCCACCGAACGATTGAGACTAATGGGAAAGAGAGATCTTTTAGAAAAAATTTGGGAAATTATCCTTATTTGCTTTTAGAAGATATTCGATTCAAAGACTGTCAGGGAACTGCTGCCTCGCCTACTCTTCAAATGTGATAGTTTTGGGTACCTCGTATCGGAAGCTGATTAATTTAAAGAATAAGCTGTAACTAAAAATACATTCTAGTGGCAAGTTGAGATCTACACAATGAAAAACTTAGCATATTCATATTCAAAACGCGATTCTAGAAAACTAATCCAGGTCGTTGTCCAAAAATATAGCCTGTAATTATAAACGAATATAAACAATTACCGAAAAAAGCCAAACAATTCAAGAACAGGTCTAAAAACCGATGTTGTAACTTTAGGCACAGGTTGCAATGCCATGAAACAAGTGATAAGAATGAAATAAGACGCAGTTGTTTGGTAGAAGTTTCTTTGAAAAATTCTTTCTCTCCTGAATTACAAAAACCTCCGTTATCACCTTCATAGAAAGTGAATCATGTAAATTTGATATTAACATATGAATTGAAAAACGGTGTAATGGTTACAGAAGGTGGTTGTAAGGTGCGGTTCATTTGTTTTCCAGACACATTGCCTTAGTATGTATGTACACACAAACATTATACATCACAATGTAAGGTTAGTGATAGTAGTTAGAGTGTGTAGTTCGGAATATCGAATTGACAAGGCTATCTACCATCTTTTCCTTCCTTTTCAAATACATATACATAGTATATACCATTCTGTTGAACTGAACCTGAACTTTGAACAAAATATATGAATGAAATGTGTGGAATTGAATGTCTGAGTACATGTGTTGCAGGAAAATTGGGAAGTAAATAAATTTAACATTATATGTAGACATTTTAATAAAATCTATGTTTTTAACGATTTCTTTCCTAATTTGTACCTTTATGTACCTTTATAGAAACTAAAAATTATTGGTTGTATACAGCAGTTGTTTTTAATTGTTTTTGAAATTTATATGGTGCAGTTTTTATCAGATTTTCAAAACCTAAACTCCAAATACGATTTTTAGATATTATGAAAGGTGAATGGATGTATAGATAACACAAGGAATAAATGTAGGAAAGTAAAAAAACAGATCCATGAAGATTTATTTCATGATCTTTATTTATACACCTAGTTTTCTTCTTGGAAAATCACTTGACCTTGGTGTTGGTCTAATATAGTATTCTCTACAGTTTCTTGATATTTACTTCATAATGACATTTACTTAATAAGTTTTTAATCATGACTTGGTACATAAAATCTTAACAGTATATCAGCAAAAAAAACCTTTCTCTTTAAAATTTTGGATTTTGAATTTCAAAGTAAGTTAAACACAAAAATGAGTCTAAATTTCTGCTGTTAAGCAAAAATACACCTTCCAAGATTTTTAATTTATTTCAGACTAGCAGTTACCCACCCACGTCGCTAGGAAATTCCAACTTTAAAAACATGGACTACCGCGTTATAGCCTTCTCTTCCATTTCCCACACTTAATTCACCTTTTGTTTGCTGTTTAATGGGCTTGAATTTTTTGGTGCGAAACTCTCGTTAAAAAAATAAAATAAAGTCCATGTTACTTGCTGACAAAGTTGTAATCTATTGGTGAAATAATTTTTAAAATCGGTAGTAGTAACGTGGACTCAAAAATGACGGATTTTAATACCAATTTTCAAAATCTTTACTCCCTTAGATATAGAATTTTGGAAAATCCTTTCTTATCGGATGCCTTCACTATACAAAGAACACACCCTCCAAGTTTCAGGTCTTTAAGCTGTGCGTTGGTGAGTCAGCATTCATTTAATCAATCAGTCATTCAGGACGAAGCATCATTTTAAATATATAGAAGTTATTTGAACAGAAGAATATTTGTTATTTGAATACATTTTATATGTATTCAAATAACACTGATAAATATAGTGCCGCATTTTGATAACACTATCACAAAACACTGCCAATCTTAAACTTTCTCGGAAAAAAAGGTTTTCTTCGCCTCTCAGTAATCATCGTATAGAGAAAATGGTCTGATATTACTTGCAATATTAATATGGCCAGTCGTCCAGCCAATAAAAAATATTGTTCAGATTATTATTATAGTATCATATAGCTAATTATTTAAACTAACAATTTATGAAAAAAAAATTATGAATAAAAAGCTTTTAAAAGTTCCGATAAATTCAATTATCTTTCATCATATTCTAGATCATTTTCTTGGTAAACAAACACGAGAATAATGTAATAATAATAGTTTGTTTAATAATAATTAGTTTTACTTGCGTATCTCAGACACTACGGCCACTCCCATCATTATTCTTCAACCTTTATTTACTTCATGTAGATTTTACTTTTATTCATGATCAACAGAAATAATAAAATAGTTATAGTCGAAGATTTGATAAATTTTTCTTCTTATTAAGGCCCAAATACACTATGCTAATTAAGCCCGAATTACACTAACGGAAAATTTCACCTAATTAGAGCGAGATTTGGTCAAATTAGACTATCTCCTTAGCATATAGAAATCTCTAGATACATGTGCTCTACGATCTAGCTATAGAGCAAAGAGTAAAAAGTAGTTTCAATGAACATAGAAGTAAGAAAGTCTGGCTAGATGAACCTATTTTGGGTTACATGGAAAGAGAAGTCTATACTGCTCTACATTGAATAAGGTAGTGAAATATCTATGTAAAAAGTGTAAACAGTTAACATTAATTTTTGTAGCTAGATCAAAATTAGATTAATTGTATTTTGGCTCTTACAGTTCACCCTAGGAAATAATATCATAGGAAGATATGATTGGCAAAGCGAAAACTCTACAAGTTTATTTTATTAACATCTTCTTTCTTAGCACCCGGTAACAAATTTCAACTTCCATTTTCATTGGTTATAGTTTCCATCTTATTTTTTTGTTTTCATTTTTCATTTGGAAACGGAACATGCTTAGCTTATTGTAACATGAAAAATCTGTGATTATTAAGCATTGTTACACAGCGTTGTTTTGATTAAAGTAAAATGACGACGTATTACCAAACTTAATCACCTCTAAAATATGGTATAACAAATTACCCAACAAAAAACTTGAAATCGTTACCGTCTCGAAAATAATCACATCTTCTAAAAAACTGAACAGTGAATCAAGGTATACTATGATCAAGGTATAACCGTCTACAGTAACATAAATTAATATTGAAAAACTTTTATTTCTAGAAACTGTACACTAAGCTTGCAATATACCAAATATATATTCATTCTCATGCGAAACATAACTTTATGCTAAAATGAGCAGAGAAAGATAGAAAAAGGGATATAGAAATAAGAACAATGTCATCTATCAAATTGTGATACAAAACTGTCATTATTCATTGGTTTTGTGGTTTTTGTAACAGGCTATACCTACGTATTATGTTCGTACTACATAAGTTAGTATGATGATGGTACCTTCTGAACAACCATATATACATAATGATATAATACCATAAGTAAAAGGGATTTCTGATTCTCCTATAATATACACACATTAACTGAATGTTTCAGTATAACAGTTTTTTTTTTAAATTTTCTTCACATAAATGCATGTTGAATATATAAAACTTTGTGGACGGCAATTTCGGTTTTATCTCCCTCTAGACATAAAATTTGTTATTCCTCTCCTTACATCAAAATCCGGGAATGCCTATGGATAAATCTGCTATAAATTAGGACTTTTAACAACCAACATTAAATTTGGAAACAATAATAAATAGTAAATTTTCATAATTCAATACAAAATTGCTATCAGTCCATAAAGAAATAAAAAGTCTGTTGTTTTTGTTGTAGACTTTTGGAGGATTGGTACATAGGTGAGTTTGTTAATGAGGAAATTATGCTACATTGTTGTTTTGTCTATGCCTTGATAACACAATTATTTAAAAAAATGGTAAGAATTATTTGATCCTTCTTTTTTAACTTTCTTATAAACAAACATATCTATATCACTTCGGAACGGTCTTTTTAATATTTTACCCATCCTGTACCCACAGTATTTCGTTGCAACACTAGGAGTTACTTTTCGATAACAATTGACTGGGAATATTTATAGATACACATTTCTGACAAGACTAGCATTTATTCTTATACTCTCTGTATAACAGATATGATACTAAAATAAAAAAAGTTCTTTGAGGGAATAGAAGAATTTCAACATTGTGCGAATTCACATTTTATGGTAAATAGAAATATTTTGTGTGGTAAAAACCCGCAGTAAAACATTTAATCGATTATTCGATGACCAATGAATACATATAAAGTGTATTAAAACAGATAGAATGGAATTTTTTTCAAATTTAAATTCAACGGAAACAGTTATAACAGAAAAACAGCAATTTGCAACTCTTTTCTTTTGGTTTGTTGGGAACATAAATGGTATAACCAATATTTTTAACCTGTGTGTCTGTCTGCGGCATCGTATCGCCTAAATGGAGGATCAGATTGTGTTTTTGGTTTCGATTGAAAGGTAATTTAATGGAGAGTGTTTTAAGCTATATTTCAAGTGCGTGTTTAAGGTTCCGTACCCAAAAAAAGCTAAAAATTTGGCGATGATCTTCAAAATCGACTCAGCTTAGAAAATAAAGCTTTAGGCAAAAAGGAAATTTAATGTAGACTGTTCTTAGATAAGTGTGAGTTAAGGATTCAGTACCCGAAAAATTTGTCGATTTTTTTAAAAATTTTGTTGAAAGTAGAAGTACCTACTTTCAATTATTATTTTACAATTTGCAACTATAAACAAATCTCGCCTTACTTCGCAAGTATGTGATTGCTCTGACTGACATCGAAGTAACAACAGCTGATTTATTATATAAGCCACAATAGCCACTCAACTACACAAGTACGAGAATGTAAAAATGAAGCTCGCCTGGACTCGCCTGAGTCTTCGTATTGTCTTTGATTTGGGTACAAAAACCGAATTTTTAGGCCCGGTGAAGGTAGGCGAAACATCACAAATATCACCTTCGCATTTTCGTTACTCGCCAGTTTTCGTGAAAGTATGGAGGAGGCTTTACTGTTTTCTACCTTTCTACAAAATTAAATTTTTCGTTCCTTTTTTGTTTTTACGAGTATTAACTCATACACGAAATGAATGAATGTGGTATATACCTCAGTGCTCAATGATAACTGACAGTTCATTAGTTTTAGTATCTAGTTTAAAGTTAAAGATTTAAATTTTGATATATTATAAAATGGTAAAGTAAAACACAGTTGTTGTATTTTAGTGTTAAAAGGTGAAAACCAAGAGGAAAAAATATAAATAACATTTTATGAAGATGTCTACTACAGATAACAAAATTAGTTTTCTGATGCATATATTATGTGAAATAGCGTAAGAATGAACTATTTATATTGAAACAAATAACCTGCAAACGAAGAAATAAACAAAACATTTCAGAGTCTACACGTGACGTTTATTCTTTACTTTCCTTACCAAGTATTTGAAAAGTGATTTTCTAATTACTTATTTTATAGTATTAAATATGATTGCCTGCAATAATGTAGGCAGATTACTTTTTTTCCAAAAATACTAAAACATAAGTATGTGATTCACTGCAGTCTAAAATTCAACATAGGACTTAAAATTACATTGAACAGTATTTGACCCCCTTATATAGCGCAATCAAAGATGCACCGAAAAAATTACTAAATTAATTCAGAACATATTTTACAATCTGAAGCATATGCACAGAACATATGAACTTCTGGGGGCTTCAATATACAAAAACTTTGCTCACCTACACGTCAATTGCGTGGCGATTTGGGAAAAAAATTTTCTGATACTTTTGCTCTTTACGAATAGATTTTGTTCCAAAAATTCCGCTCAAATCCAGAAATATGCTCGTATCAATATCAATGCTTTTAGCAGTGAAGGGGATCATTTCCAAAAACACATTTCTATTGATGTTTCGGTTTAGGTACCTAACTTCATTAAATTCAATAAAATATACCTCACAATTATCTCTTTTTTGGTTCTCTAAAATTTGATTTTTCCGGAATATTACAAATAATAATAGCTTCAAAATATCTAATTCACCATTTGAAATAAATTCTACATCAGTTCGGTATGAGTTAAAAATTAGTATTAGATCGAACATCGGACCAATTTTACCTGAACCAAAAAATATGAATTTACTGTAGTCAAACACTTTTATAAAAGTTATCACCAGTAAAGTTTTTGTGTTACCGACACATAAAACCGAGCAGCTTATAATACAGTATTTTTAAAAACTTTATCAACTCTTAAATAAGTTTTTAACGTCAATATTTTTTTATGTTTCAATAAACCAAAACTTTCTTCAAGAAAAGAAAATTTATTAGTTCATTGAACAACAGATTAATTATTTTTTCAAAACTATTAAAAAACTGTTGTCGTAAAGTTATTAAAGTGGAACGAAAAGTCAAATTATTTTTATAAAATATAAAAATGTTGGAAATATAATGTTTTTTATGTATTTATCCTTCCATTAAAATCAATTATGAAGGTTTATTTTGATCTAAGTCTTCCTTATGTATTCGACAAAATTTAAAAAAAAAAAAAAGATTTATTTGGCTGACTTGATAATTAACTCATAGTTTCTTAAAGACTTGTTGTTTGTGATTCTGAAATTCGAAGTACATAACCATGAATTTTATTACCCTCATACAAAGTTAGCAAACTATATTTCGAATTTTTAAACTTTATCCTATAATACCTATACATATATGCTATACATTTTTGATTGTAGTAAGTTTGTTGAAGCTAACTATATTTCAAGTTAACCGCTATGTGTGATTGTGTCTGTGTCTGTCTGTCTGTGGCACCGTAGTGCCTAAACGGATGATCCGATTTTGTTTTTTTTGGGAAAAATCTTTAAGGAAAAAGCTAATTTTATGAAGAGTGTTCTAAGATATGTTTTAAGTGTGAGTTTAGGGTTCGATATCCGAAAAATTGTCGGGGGTTTTTTAAATTTTGTAAATTTCACTTGAATTTACAGAGATAGTTTCGGTTTTAAGGAAAAACAATTTGGGTCGTCTCGGTTGCTATTAGTAACAAAACTTCTTTAAAATAATTTTTTTTCCAAAAGGTGGAGAAACTGTGCTTCTTAGAAGTTTTAGATGTAGAAAAACACGATTAAGGGACCTGGGAGAAACTAGCTTTCAGCGCATTTAAAAAGTGTTGGTATGACGTATTTTTCTTTTTTCACGTCTACGATTATTTGAAGAAATTTCAACACATTGTATATCAAATCAAATTTTGAAGTAATTCTTGTTTTTTTTTCAAATAATTATTTTTTGAATAATTTGAGCTCTAATAAATAACTTCGTACAAAAAATACTCACTGCACTATTTTTTATTTCGCCACTGAGCTACAAAATGTTTAAAAAATACTACGATAGTTAAAATTTACTTAATACACCTTATTTATTATAATAACTTTCTTGCCACGGGTAAATAAAACTATATAGAAATACGCGGACTTACACCAACGAAAGCGCAGATCTTAGTCTATGCATCGACAAACGTTTACGAAACTATTTTCATACTATTATTAAAGTATATAGAAGAGTATCTTCATATAAAATTTTTGTTTTATTATAACAAATAAAACGTTAGTTTGTTTCTATTTAAATTCTCTATCTTATATTATAACTATATCTGTGGTACATTCATGATCAAAAAAAGTGATGACTTTTAAATATAAACAGTGACAAATATAGAAAATTATTTGAACTATAATTTTATAATTTTTTTAGTTATTAGGAATATCACTGATGGCGTAAAGCAGTCAATATGGCAGATGTATGTACACTTTAATCTTGAAAAAATCAGATATCTATGAAATAAATAAACCAATGAACGAAATGTAAGTTCATGCATCCCATTTAAAAATTTTGGTAGTATATCTGTTCAGGCCTACTATTTGCTATAATTAGAGGGATGTTATAATAAAATTGAGGGACTATATTAGGGTCACTAGCTTACCTGCGCAAGCGATGGTCTAGCTGCATGAAGAATCTGTGAACAGCTCGATATCATAAGTTTTAAATGGTTTTTACGCTATGGTCAGAAAACTTTTTATTATGGTCGTTTTTAACTTCTTGTCTAAAATGACAAAAGTGGGAAAATTTACTTGACAGGAAAAAATGTGACAATTTTGGGTACAAAGACCTACATTTAAAAAAAATTAAAAATCTGATGATTTGCCTGAACTGGAGGAGCTGTTGAAATTTTTCAGAAAAATTCGTTTTTCTCAAAATTGAGGTTATATAACAGGCTAAAATTTACCAAACTTTTTATGATCATAAGTTACATCTTTTTCCAGAATTTCAACTTAATTCCTTCATTTTTCGAAAAGTTATCATAGAAAGTTGAAAATATGAGGCTACTATGATTTTCTTGATATTTTGAGTTTAAATAGCTATTTTCAGGGTTAGATAGTAAGCAAAGTCGATGCAGAAATTAAATAAAGATAACTTTTTTTTATTCGTCTCAATCCAATCAATAGAAGCAAAGATATTCTAGAAAACTTCAACAAGGAAAGCAAAGTAGGGTTGTACCCAAACCTCCTTCAGAAGTTTTTGAAAACAGAATTCATGAAAAGCGTTCCGGAATTGGAAAACTCTTTTTCTATGTTTTTTTTACGACGAAAGGAATCTATTTAAAAAAAAATAGCCTTCTACCAAAATTTTTCGAATTGATTATCAAAATCCGGTAGACTAAACCCCGATTTTAATTTAAGTATATACAATATACATATTGCCTGAATGGTTTCTGTGTAGTATCTACACAATTATTTCAAACCTTTTGAAAAAGAGCTTGAACTATTGTTCGTAAATAATTACAGTTTGGTGCAACTATTTATAAATTCGATAATACCCAACGTACGTATATAATGTTATACATTTTTCCGTCTTCCATATCTTGATCAGATAACAAGTTTTATGTATCTATTCATTTTAATTTCATTTCTAGGTTTATGTTTTTAAGTTTCATCTTTTACACACATTTAAATTATAACTTTGTAATAAAACATTATAATAATTGCTATTTTGAATTGAAAATGTTTATTCATTTTATTACTGTAAATTATCAAACTATAAATTTTATTCTTATACTTATTTATTATGTAAGACAAAATGTATAAAATAGTTGGTTATTGTTTTAATGAAACAGAGCTTCTTCTACAAATTTAATCATTATTAGTATCAACATACATTATTTTATTTTTTTAAATTAAGAATCGAGAATATATATTCTTTATTAACCGACGGAAAAGGAGGAAGGTTCTCAATTCAACCCGTTTTTTCTGGAACTATGTTTCTTATCGCACGCTTTGATTTGCTTCCTGGTTGGAAGGTAACACCAAAAAAGTGCAACAAATAAAAACGACCCCCAAAATCCGACATGTAGGTTAACTAGGAAACTAATACTTTTTAAATCGATTCAGCTTGCCATGAATTTTAAGAATATGTAAAAGTAATTTACAATCTGACAATTTGTATTTTTGTTCCAAATTTATGTTTTTTCATTAAAAAAAGTTGTGAATTATCAGAAAATAAACATAGTAGAGTACAAATTGTGAGTAATGTACGCACAACGTATCCAAATCTCCGATTTGGATAAAAATCATTTTGGACAACGTCATAAATATTAATTTTAGAAAAAAATGTTTAAAGTAAATGTTTTAGGAAATTTGTATAGATTTAAAAGTTAATTTATTATCATTTTCTTATCTAAACAATTATTAGAAGACATATTGTTCAAATAGTATAAGTCATTAGTCATCAAAAAAATAAGTCATTAGTTTACAAAAAGGTAGGTAATTTCATCTACACAAAAGTTAATTACCATTGGTCTAAAGTGCACAGTTATGAAGATATAATATCCTAAAACGGTTTTCCATAAAAAGGAGGCACTTCCTCCGCCTATTTTTGTAAGGATTTTGCACATTTACATTCAGTACTTGATACTGAACCTATTTAAATAAAAAAATAACTCCTGTAATTTAATGCAGAAAAAAATTATCTGTAGCCTGAAGTAATCTGTGTAACATTTTTTCGTAAAAATTACAAAAAAGTTGGAAATTTTTGACAACATATATCGATTTTGAAAATGAATCGATAGTTTAAACTATGCTCATTAAAGTTGAGGAAGCAGAGTCACTTCCGTTCTGGATGTTCTAATCCAAATTTAAGATGTACATCAATTCTGTATACATACTTAATAAGTTTCAACTTCGAAATCCTAGTTTAAGTCTGATAATTATGTAGCAATAATCAATATTAAACATTTTTGTATTATTGATAATCACATATTTTACCATTACATTATAAATGTAGACAAGAGCTTAGATTTTTAAATTTTCTTTTATTAAATGTAATTTATTGACGTAAATCAAAATTCTTGACATTGAAGACCTTCCCATAAATATCAGAATGAAACATATAAACAGTTGAAAATTGAAACTAAACGTAAAGCACAAACATAAAGAGAAATTTTATCCTGCCTCGAGTTATTCTACACCGGCTTTTATTAATAGCTTTGTAATAATTAATCCACTATAGTTGCATTTTGCATATTATTAAAATGGTTATCAACCATGAAAAATAACGTTGAAAATAATTATTTTCAAAGTAATTGATACGAACTAAATAATATTGACTATGTTGTTAACGAATTCATTTCACAAGAGCTGTTATCTTCAAATGTTTACCACCAGTTTTATCCATAATACCTAATAATTTGTTGACATTATCGTGTAGTGTATTGATCCAATTTATATATATCTACAACATTAATAATTATAATAATAATTATTAACATTTCAAGTGGAATTTTACTAATTTATTAAACTCATTAAATCCTGTCATAAAATTTTTTTATTATAATTATTTTCATTAAAAAAATTTAAAATGATAAACTGTGATTTTATCTTTTAATCTTTCTTGATAATATTGTTATAGTAAAGTTCAATCGGCGCTTTCATTTGAAGGTATTCTATTCCAGTGCAGCAAACATTAAGTTTTATGTTACCTTTATTTACGAAGTTATCTTTAACAAAAACTCGAATTGAAATTTGTTTGGCACAAATGGAAATTATCTGCACAAAAATAACTAGCGACTGTTTTATTAGATTAATGTCCTAATAATACATTCTCTGTGGCATACAAACTGTTAAAATTATTCACCAGTTGAGTGTTGACACATATATAGAATACAATTATTGATTTGTTTCACTGTCTTTACTCGTAAAGTAAATGGGGAAGAAGCTTTATCTTGACAATAACTTCCGTCAATTCTTACCGGATCGATATAATTTTCTGATAAGTTAGCTACCAATTTCAATCCTCCAAAGCAGGATTGGTGTACCAATATTTTTAATTTTAAAAGATATTTGAAGAGTATAAGAGAAAAAACCAAGACAGTCATTTTTGTTTTATTTTACAAAAAAGGACATGGTTATTCAGGTATGTATTTCCAACAAATTTTATTTGAAATTCGATTTTATTTTCATAAGCTTTTGCAAAAAAAAAAAAAAAAAAAAAAAGTTTTCCGCATAATATAAATTCTTAATAACTTTTCCTGGGGACTATAATAATCAATTTCACAATATATTACTTTATTTTGTTGCTAGAAACATCTATTGACATTGAAAATATTTAGATATTCAAGACATATTTTCAAGGATTTCTTAGTGTTTATCTAATTATTCTTGATAAAAAGGGTATGATATCATAAAATATAAAATAACTATACATACTTTGTATTAAGTTAACACAGACTTAAATTAAAGTGGTTGGACGGATTTTGAAGATTAATAAATTATTTTCTAAGTGTTACTTGTTATATGTTATCAAAAGAATAAATAATTTCCTGATTTAGTTTACGATACATTAATCGCCATTTTTAAAACTCAGCTATTTATAAAAAATAAACCCAAAAATTTCTTATTTAATTGAATAAATATTTTCCTTTTCATGGTGGCCATTTTGCAATTCGCGATCTGGGTTTTTATTATTTGTTTTTATAGCGGCAATAATAATACAGACTCAAAATTTAAACTCTCCAAATATTACGGTTAATGAGATACAGCTTACAGGCAGATGGGTAGAAAGCGGAATCTTAGTATATAATACGGAAACCCTACAAAATCACATAAAGTGGTGGGGGACTCCCGGTTGAAACGAAGTTCATTTTGTCATATAAAGTTTATTAAATAACAGGTTATTAATTGAAAAAACAAATACAAACTTAACTTAAACAGCATTCATATTAAAATAATGATATGTGCATAACATGACCCTCACGGTACAAGGGCTAGCGCACCTGGTTTCGGACACGCGGCTCAGCTCTGATCATTGAATTTGTAATCAAACATTGAATTTGTAATCGTTGTGATTAAAATCTTATACTTTTCGCTTCAGTCTTCGCACCCGTTAACGTGTAAAGTAATTTGAGTACAAAATCATTAACCTAAGTTATTCTAGATGTAAATATACAAATTATTTGAATTCAGTAAAAATTAGTTTCAAACTCCTTGAAAAGCTAAATTTTTTTCATTTATTGATTCGCATTTTACTAAATGAAACAAGGCATGGGGGATATGAGTATTGAGATTCAGACCAACAATTTTATGATATAAAAATTTATTGATCTCTAATGAAATGGTTTATATATTTTCTTAATGATTTAATATATTTTATTATCTAAAACTTTGTTCTATCATTATTTTTTCCCGTCTTATCGAGCACCAAATATTAAAAACAGGCAGACAAACTCACACACAACTTGTCTTAAAAAAATTTTACACTTAAAAATTTTATTTTGTCATCTTAAAGCATTTAACGTTTTGAATTTGACTTTTTATATGAAAACAATAAATTTATATCGGAAGGTGTATATTCTTATCAATTAAGATGAAATAAATTTTGAATATATAATACACAATGATTTTATTATCTGTTTATGCGTGTTTATGAAATGAATAGTAAAATACCTCCTTGATTTGAAGGATTTACGAATATAAGTTTTTTAAATTAATGTCTAATCATTCAATTAATTTTGAGTTAAATTTTTATATCATTCCTAGTCTTCTTCAAATACTTTTGTCATATGGTAAATGTACCGTATTACGGGATATGTAGGCATTACGTGCCAACACGTGGCTACGGTTAAGTCTTTAATTTATACTTTTAGACGTTTATTTTCTGTTCTTTGAGTGTGTCTCTAATTCCGTAATAAAATTTGACTTTGAATCTAAAACCGGGAATACAAGTATATAATTCTGGGGTATACATTTGGCATAGGTAAATAAGAAACATCCTAAATATTTCTCAAAAATGTATGTATTTAAGAATTATTTGTACAGATTTAAAAAATATATATTTAATTTTTGTATTTTAAGATGAAAAAGGTTATTATCATTAAGCAAAAAATTTAAAACAATAATGTATTCCACTATTTTTGAAAAAGTACTTCAAAATGTTGATTTTGCTAATAGAAAAAGCCACCAAAAATTTATTTCGGAAAAATACACACGCTTTTTGAAATAAGTTTGACAGATATATTCATAGACATCTGATTATAATAAAAATATAAATACTTATCTATGTATATATAATACCCAACTGTCTACACTGAAATAACTGATGGTCTATGACTCATACCGCTATGACATCACAGCAGGGCTTACCCGCGTTTTAGGTCACGTGATATATAGTTTAAGAATAACGATTTTAAATTTTAATATTTTAAAAGAAAAAAGTCCTTTTATGACTCGAAATCAGATTATTTAAGTATATTTTTACATAAATTTTAACTTTTTTCAAATTTCATGATTTATTTTTGACTAACGATAATACCCTATTACTAAAATTAGGTTTTGAGAAATGTGTAGGATCGATAAAGCAATCCATACAAATTTAACACGAGTTTTCAATCAGTACATACTCACGATAGACGCAGTGTCTAATAACAGGAATAAAATATTTGTCTAATTAAAAATTTTGTTGTGAAAATACTATACCCCATCTATCGATAATAATCTATCTTGAGAAAATACATAATAAATGGAAAACTATTTAAATGAAATTAGTTCATATGAAACAGAGTATTAAAAATATCCAAAAATGAGAATCCATTTCATCTTAACTATTTCGATTATTGTGACTTTAGCACACTGTGAAAAAATAATTAACGTGGGAGAGCCTTTGTATTTAACACCATACATTGAAAATGGTGATATTGAAACAGCAAAGAAATTAGCTTTGGTTAATTTAAAAGATGCCGAAAACATTACCAGCTATGCAGGATTGTTTACAGTAAATAAAACATATGATTCCGTCTTATTTCATTGGTATTTTGTATCTGAAAATGATCCCGAAAACGCACCAGTACTATTTTGGTTGAATGGTGGTCCAGGAACATCTTCATTACTTGGATGCCTTCAAGAAAATGGACCTTTTGAAGTGACTGGCGATTTGAATATAAAATTCCGAGAGTTTTACTGGACAAAAAATCATCATGTTATATATATTGAGAGTCCGGTACGTACTGGATATAGTACAACAGCAACTGAGGACGGAATGGCAAAAAGTTTGGAAGATGTTTCTGAAAATTTACATAAAGCATTATTACAGTTCTTTGAAATGTTTCCAAATTTAAAGACCAATGATTTTTTTATTACCGGTGAATCGTTTGCTGGTAAATGGATACCATCATTGGGACATCAAATATTATCAAAAAAACAAATAAAGAATTTTAAAGGAGTTGCAATAGGAAATGGAATAACTGATTCTATCCAAGGTTTTGGAATTGGAGATTATTTGTATCAACAAGGATTTATTGACGATGAACAATTAGAACTGTTTCATGAAAAAGAAAAAGAATGCGAAAGTGCTTTACAAAATGTTCCTCATGGTGCAAAAAATGAATCCGAACTTCTTGTATGCCGGCAAATAATCGATCCTTTTGATAACAAAACCGTATTCGCTAACACAACCGGTTACACTCATAATTATAATTTATTGATATCCAGACAAATTGTGAGTAATGCTAATCGAGAAGTATATTTACAGCTACCAGAAATTCGGGAAGCTCTTCATGTTGGAAACTTAACACGATGGGGAAACTTTTCAGATCACGCAAGTATTCAAGAACATTTAGGAGTTTCCATGGTCCAATCAGAGAAACCACATGTTGAAGAGATGTTAAATAATAATTATCAAGTTTTAATTTATAATGGACAGTTAGATGTTCAAGTACCATACATTACGACCGTCAACTATATTAAAAAGTTAAATTTTACGCATAGCAAAGATTATAAAAAGGCATCACGTAAAATTTGGTTACTTGATGATCAAGTCGCTGGATATATTAAGAAGGCTGGTAGTTTAACTGAAGTTATGGTTGTGGGAAGTGGTCATATGGTACCCACAGATCAACCAAAACGTGCCTTCGAATTGATTACGAATTTCACTAGATATTTATTAGATTAATATTTATATATGTAAGTTGAGTTGATACTTATAATTAAACCGTTGTACATAAATGAATAATAATTATTATTATAATTTTTTAATGGGTTTAATCAAACTATACATAGACAGTTCAACTATTAATTAAATAATATGTGTTATTCGCATTTTAGTATTAGACAAATAAATTTTCGGAGTTGTATATTTAGCTTTTATAGTAGTAGCTACTGAATAGACAGTTTAGCGGCAGAAACTACGGTGGATTCTATATTCAAAAGGTTATTTTTCAGAAAATTTAGCAATAAATGCTAAATTTGAGGAAGGTTTGAATGGATGTTATACCTATCAATGACTTTGGTTTGACCCATGATCAAAATGTACAAAAATCAAAATTCAGAGCATTATTTTAGTATTAAGTTTTATTCTAGTATTTTTTAGGACACTGAATGTACGAAGTTTTTAAATCATTTTGATTTTAATGTTGATTTGTGATTGAGAGTATTAAATAACAGGGTATTCAATGAAGAAGCAAATATAAACTTACAGCATTAGTATTACATCTAAATATATATGATCGAAATACCAGTCACTAACTGACTCATCACAATATCTCTAAAACTATACATCCGATTAATTAGAAATTTTGTATCGTTAAAAAAAACTTAGAAAATTGTGAACAAAAGGGGTGATAAGTAAGGGCAAGGAAAGTGAAAGTTATAACGAGGTATTGTTTGAAAAATGCTGCTACGTAATATTGCTAGTTAAAAAATTTATATAACATGACCCAGGCAGGGCAAGCGCTAACGCAACTAATTTCGGACTCACGTGTGAAGTTTTTTGAGTACAAAGTAAGTTATTTTCTAGATGTAAATGAATTTACGATACCAAACCATATATTTTTTCGTATATAAGATGTTTTATTTCTAATAATTAACGAATCCATGCTTACAAAACGATTTTATGAAATATTTTCGAATTTTGATAGTACTTTAGAAAGTTTGTTTTAATATGAACATATTTTACTAAATAAAGTTTTCATTATTAATACCTATATGAAGAAATTTCGTCGTTAAGACGCAGTATTATATCTCCATCAGTACTCAAATAACAAGTAGATATTTGGCATACGTAACTTGCATTCAGTAAATATTAGTTTCAAACTCCTTGAAAAGCACAAATATTTTTCATTTATTGATCATCATTTCACTAAGACATGGGGATATGGACAAATTGAGATTCAGACCAACAGTTTTATGATTTATAAATTTATTGATCTCTGATGAAAGGATTTATTAACTTCCCCTGGAATAGTTATTGTAATGGGTCCGATTTTGCCAATTGCAAATTTTGACATAGTTTCATTTAACGCATATTTATGTAACTTAGACCTGATTAGGCTTTGAGCAAAATCGGTCAAGCCGTTTTTTGTACCGAATGAAAAATTGTATAATTGTCAATATTATCTCTTATCATTTATATAGTTTTAACATCATGGGGGTACAGGGGGCGAAGACCCCGCTGGGGTAGTAAGGGGTGAAGCCCCTGGGGGATGGAGGAAGGAAGCCCCCGCCGAGGGGTCCACGGAAAAATGAAAAAAAAAATTACAAAAAAATTTTAAATATTAAAACATTTGATATTTTTTTATCCTTTTCACTGGGAAGTTAGTCGTGTGGACCTTTCGGGTCGCACCTAGACCGCTTTTTTATTTTTTCTTAATTTTGTAAATTTTTATATATTTTCCAAAATAATTTACAATATTTTTTTTTTCTAAAGCTTTGTTCTTGTTAAATATTTTCAGTTGAAACTTTCATCAACCCTCCCCTCTCTAGGAGAGAAATTGAATTTTTTTTTTAGACTCCTGTTTACCAACAAACTTCAAATGAAAAACTGATTGCATAATTTTTACGCGTGTGATTTGAACGTTTAGATTTTAATTTTTGGGATGAAATCGATAAATATATATCAGAAGGTATGTATTGTTATCAATTAAGTTGAAAATATTTCGAATAAATACTACACAATGGATTTATAATCTGTTTACAAGTGTTTATGAAATGAATACTAGATTCATTATTGTTTTGAAGGATTTAAGAATATTAATTTATAAAAATTAATAATACCTAGGCATTCAATAGTTTTGGGAAATAGATTTTAACAAAGATTTTTTGTATTTTTCCAAATCGTTTGATTAATTTAGATACTATTGCTACTCTTTCCCAAATACATTTTAAAAAAATACATTTACTTAAAATTCTTACCCAAATTAGTAAAAAAAAGAGCTTTTTTTTTTGTTCACTAATAATAGTAAAGATAAAATTTTTAAACTGATACAGAATTTTTAAAATTATTTTAACTATAAATTTTGTTGGTCCACCCCCTTTTTATGACGCCGTTGGGTTGTATACAAATTCAATGGATATGAAGTTATTGAAGAAATCGTTCTACAACCCGTAGGTATAAGCGGAGAGATGAGAATCGGTGAGCGTTCCAATTATAGATAAATTATTTAGAAAAAATAATTAACGCCAATTATTAGTAGGCATTTTATGTGATAAAAAAGGTTTTTATCGTTCAACCAAAAAAATTTAAATGAATTACCATAGATAGATTTTGAGAAATTTTTAAGATAGAAACAGCCCCTTTAACACAAACTTTCAATCAGAACACACTCACGATTTTTAACTGGCATATAGAAACCGAGAAACGATGAATTGAGTACGAATTGAGTGTATAATGCAAACAGTTACAAAATATATCCATAATTTATAATTTTATTTGGAAAATACTATAAGGCATCTAGCGATAATTATTTATCTTGAGAAAATAAACAATGGGAAAACTATTTAAAAAATAATTCGTTTGCATTAAAATTTATTAGTAATCACGTTTTTATTAAACAGAGTATTAAAAACATCGAAAAATGAGAATCCATTTCATTTTAACCATTTCGATTGTTGTGACTTTATCACACTGTGAAAAAATAATTACCGTGGGTGAGCCTTTGTATTTAACACCATACATTGAAAATGGTGATATTGAAACAGCAAAGAAACTAGCTTTGGTAAATTTAAAAGATGCCGAAAACATTACCAGCTATGCAGGATTGTTTACAGTGAACAAAACATATGATTCCGTCTTATTTCATTGGTATTTTGTATCTGAAAATGATCCTGAAAACGCCCCAGTACTTTTATGGTTGAATGGAGGCCCTGGAGCATCTTCATTACTTGGATGCCTTCAAGAAAATGGACCATTTGAAGTGACTAGTGATTTGAATATAAAATTTCGAGAGTTTTACTGGACAAAAAATCATCATGTGGTATATATTGAGAGTCCAGTACATACTGGATACAGTACAACAGCAACTGAAGATGGAATGGCAAAAAGTTTGGAAGAAGTCTCTGAAAATTTACATAAAGCATTATTACAGTTCTTTGAAATGTTCCCAAATTTAAAGACACATGACTTTTTTATTACCGGTGAATCGTTTGCTGGTAAATGGATACCATCATTGGGACATCAAATATTATCAAAAAAACAAATAAAGAATTTTAAAGGAGTTGCAATAGGAAATGGAATAACTGATTCTATCCAAGGTTTTGGAATTGGGGATTATTTGTATCAACAAGGATTTATTGACGATGAACAATTAGTCCTGTTTCATGAAAAAGAAAAGGAATGCGAAAATGCTTTACAAAATGTTCCTCATGGTGCAAAAAATGAATCCGAACTCCTAGTATGCCGCCAAATAATTGATCCATATAATAACAAAACCGTATTCGCTAACACAACCGGTTATACTCACAATTATAATCTTTTGATATCCAGGCCACTTGAGAGTAATGCTAATCGAGAAACATATTTACAGCTACCAGAAACTCGGCGAGCTCTTCATGTTGGGAACTTAACACGGTGGGCAGATCAGGCAAATGTTCAAAAACATTTAGGCATTTCCATGATCCAGTCAGAGAAACCACATATTGAAGAGATGTTAAATAATAATTACCAAGTTTTAATTTATAATGGACAGTTAGATGTTCAAGTACCATACATTACGACCGTCAACTATATTAAAAAGTTAAATTTTACGCATAGCAAAGATTATAAAAAGGCATCACGTAAAATTTGGTTACTTGATGATCAAGTCGCTGGATATATAAAGAAGGCTGGTAGTTTAACTGAAGTGATGGTTGTGGGAAGTGGTCATATGGTACCCACCGATCAACCAAAACGTGCATTTGAAATGATCACGAATTTCACACGATATAGATTAGATTAATATTTATTTATGTAAGTTGACACTAATAATTAAACATTAGTTTTTTATACGTTATAAATAAATGAATAATTTGATTTTAATATTTTTTTTATGGTTTTATTCAAACTTAACATAGATAGTGTGACCCTTTAATGATAGAATTTATTGGATATTTCAAATTTAATATATGTGGTTCGTATTTTAGTATAAGACAAATAAATTTCGGATATGTTAGCTTAGGTACTAGTCGTGTGGTACCTTAGTACGCCAATGAATCATACAGATTTTTGTTGTATTTCATGCAGTGAAACTCAGCAATTTTTCTTAGAAAATGAGCATTTATAAAAATAAAAGTTAAATTTCCTCCAAAAATCTTCGCAGAGTTATACGGTCATATCTTATTTGATCATCATATCAACAACTGTGCTTTAGGTACCTATGAACTGTACTAACAATAAGGACACCTAATAAATTATGGCCAAAAGTAGGAATTTATTAAATAATTTTCATTCTAATGTTGTAACTTGTGATTGAGAGGTCTCATTTTATAGAAGAAAAGAAAATGGTTTGAAAATTTGGTTTTATTAAAAATAATACCTAGTAAAAAAACTGCACAGTAAAACATTAATGTGTAGTCTAGATAAAGAAGCATTAAACTTAACAGTAAATATATATTTTCATTAGATTTTGATACACCAATATACCTTTAATAATAAATAGCAGACGAAAAAATGTGCTTTAACCCAGCAGGAGACTTTCTCATAAAACGAAATTTGGTTCTCTCATAAAACTAAATTAATAAAGACGTAATTAACATTAGTTCTTTTATTATATACTTTTTATAAAACGCTTCAATTCAAAATTATAAAACGTATCCACTTTTGGGCACTCCATAAAGTTTAGTCGACATTGCGGACAACCTTGCACAAAGCGAAACCCCTCCGCTCTTCTCGACGGAACAAAAAAAGAGTCATCAGGTTCAAAGGTTAAACACATTTCATAGAGCACAGCAGTGCGTAAGCGTAGATTAGTAAAATGTAAATGGAAAGGGTAATGTATGATGATGTATGATGATGTATGTGAAATGTGTATCTTTTGCTGTGACTATATATACAGGACGTAAAATAGCCCTTTTTCACACCCTTATATCTCAGAAACTACTTGAGCTATAATGTTGCGCTTTTCAATTTAAGTAGATATGTACTCTGGGACGCCGTTTATCAAATTTAAGGTTCACGTCGTTTCCGAGCAATAACGCGTAAAAAAAAATGCCACGCTGACTCATACATGTCCTTAGTACGTATTTATTTAATATTTTCTTCACAAGTTTTCGGAATATAAAAACGAATCTAAAAATAAAAAACTTGCCAAGTAAAATATTAAATAAATACGTACTAAGGAGAAACTCACACAAGAAATTTAAACCAATAATTCTCGTGCTTTAGTAAAAAAAAATTAGGCCTTTGTTAAGTAGGTGCTTAACTTTAATCTGAAGAATACTTGGATTGTTTAAATTTAAATTTTGATGTTGAATACAAATTGTGAAAAAATTATAACGTCATAACATTAGAGGGGAGGAGAGAGGTAGTAGGGGGTTAACGATTATCTTTTGTACTCCTATACAGGTGCGTGTAGGTATGAAGTCACCGAAAAGTTGCTAATGTAATACTTTAATGCTTCTTTACGGAAAAGTTACTCAATTTTATGTCATTTTTATAAATTTTTTTCGAAGAATTTTTCTCTACGGGATTTCAAAACTTTTTTGGGCTGACGTAATTGAGTTTATTGGGATTCTGTGACATCTACGCCTTTTTACACATTTATGTTTTTGGTGGGATTGAAATATATACTTTATTTAATAACGTTTTGTTTGTTTAACATCTTAATTGATCAGCTTGTGATGGTTATCAAATTTCAGAACACGCCATAATTCAATGAAAATTGTTATGTGAAACATTGTTTATAAACAAATTCAAAAGGTCACAATAGAAAAAGAAGCAGCTTTATTTACGCATACAGAAGTTTTGTAAATAGAGTAGGAATAATTATTACCTTTTAATTCTGTAGAGATATGACTAATAAAATAATTTAAATTATTAATTTAACAAGTCGAGTTTAAAAGCCTCCGTGGGGAAACTTTATTCACGGAATCCCAAAGGAAAAAAATAATCTAAACAGATATCAAAATGAATACGTTGTAAAAGTGTATGTGTAGTTCCAAAGTTAAACATAAAGGATAAATTCAGTTTCTAAAAAAAAAGTAACAAACAACGAAAGAAACAAGATTGAAAAAAATGAGTCACTCAAGAATTTTTTTCATGAATTTCACGTCAAATATTTAGCAATACTCAATGAATGCTCTGTTTTTGTATCATGTATATGAAATATACCAAGGTATACTTAATTGACAGAGTATTCAACACTGTCTATACATAGTATTTCAACAATTAACTCATTCAATTGTTTGTTTTCACTTGTGTTATAATAATTTTAAATGTTTTATTACACTTTATATTTTTTAAATCCTATTAAATTAGAAAATCTCAATCAGAATCATTTTATAAATTATTTCTGATTGAATTCGAACAATCAAGGTAGATATTAATTAAAACGGTCTGTCTTCGATTTTAGTTTAATATAAAAATAAACATTGTATGCCAATATAATTATAGCTAAAAACTATTTTTAAATAAAATCAAATCGGTATAGTTTATATATACAATCTTGTATGGATATTAATAGACAGTCAATGTTTGAGTACGACCAGATGATAAAAATATATTTATTTGATTACCGAAACTTGTTATCACTTAATTTAAAAAAATTAAAATAAATGTGTAAAAAATTTGTGAATTAACATTCTGATTCATCAATTTATGTAAAAAAATTATAATAAAAACTCGTGAGCAGAAAAGCTCTATCTATTGGTCTAAGAGCCGAATTAAGATCCAATTTTTTTCATCTTTTCTCATCCCTGCATATGTGGGTTAAAATTTTTTGGAACTTTTCTTTGACCTATTTGTCTAACGACTTTTGGTCTATTCAAAAGTAAAAGGCATATAGAATATGCAGCAGCTGAGTTGTCTACCTCTTTTCATTCCCTGTCTCATCTCAAATATATATAAAATTTGCTTCTCTGTAAATTATTTGAATCGTACATCAAAATAAAGACAATTTTATTGTAAATACGATGATTGACCGCGAAATTGACCAAAAATAATATTTGCAGTTTTTCGAAGTTTTGATACTTTTATTAAGATTATTGACCATAGTTCCATAGTTAATTGAGTTGGCCATATATTCAGACAACCGCTTGAAGGGATATTTGTTAACATTCTACATTTCATAAAAAATTAATTTCGTTTTTCGTTTGGTAAACAGTTGGTTGAAGGTCGACCCTAATCCAGCTTCTGGACTACATTATCACATTTGGATTGGGAAGTCCTTTCTTAAAATTAACTTTATTCACGAGTAGATAAGGTTTATTTTCGAACGACTTTGTTACAGAAAAAAATGAACAAAGTAAAAAATTTCGGACGAAAAAATTAAATCCAAATGTGTCGAATCGAATTATACAAAAAAATTCCGATAAGTGTGTTATTTATTTTCAAATAATTTCCGAAATTTTCAGAAAAATTTGATATATAATTTTTTTTTTATCAATAAAATAAACTAACAATTTCGAACAATAGGCGACATAGATAAACATTGAAAATAATAATTTTTAGATATCAGCAAAATTTTTGTTAATAGCATAGTATTTTGTTCACTTTTTTCGGAATCATCAGCTATTTCTTATCATATTTTTGATATTGACAAATTTTTTCACTAATATATAATATATTACAACTATTTGAGGCTATTATCGTTAACAACATGTAATTTGTTTCCTACATTTTCTGAGAATTTTGTTTTTTAATATACAGGATGATTTATGTGCTCCTAGAAATTAATTTGCAGTGTCTACCATAATCGATTTCTAGAATAAAGGAACCGGAATCGTAGCCTTCTCTAGGACTAGGGCGAGGGATTCAAAATTATTGACTTGGAAAAGGTTAATCTTTGAATATATAAAACAAGTACCAAAAAAAAAATGTAATAAAGAAATAAAAAGCATATTTTCAGAATTTTGTTCTAATGCAATGTCAGGATATTTAATATAAAACACATAACCTTGTATGCGATATAATATACAACGCTTGAGTTTTGGTGTTATAAATATATGTTTTTCATAGCGATATCCTCAACTTTAAAAAAAAAATTGGTTAAAATACAATCATATCACTACAATCTGCTATACATCATTTTCAGATTATAATTAGCCTGACCTCACTATAACTTTTCAGTATAAATTTTCTTTGAATCCCTACGACAATATCCTCACTTCGCTACTTTGATACTCAATCTGCATCCATCCTGAATTATCCTTATCCAATCAATCGGTACCGTACATGAATACTTGTATGAATAAATAGAAATTTGATTTAAACATTGGTAAACAATCGCATAAACAACATTCTATGAAAGTTTATGTGAAAACCAAAATATTGATGTATTTATTACCTTTAGTGGTACTTAAGAAACATTATATATAAAAAAGAAGGCTATAGAAAACAGACATACAAAATTTAAATGTCCTCAATCATTATCAAATTATATTTTGTGATTATTGATTTTATTATTTATATATAGGCTTATCTTTTTGAGTATTGATAAAGGTAATTTTCATTCATCAGAAAATTGAAGTATTTTCTATCATCTTGGATTTGTCTTGATTTTTTTACCTGCGTATATATTAAAAGATAGTTTGCTGATAGATAACACGTAAACATTGATGAACGATTTTGTTACAATAGAAAAGTTGCATTAATTTTTTTTGTCCACAAATTCATATATAAATTAATGAATAATTAATCTGAAGAATATTTAAGTAATTTTTTTTAAATTAATAATTCCATTTTTTTATTAATTACTAATAAATAGTTTCTAAAATATTTTTGAATAAATAAAACGATAGTAACATATTAACCTCCATTGAAGCTGTGAGCCAATTGGTTTCCATGGAAATTTGCGTTGTAATATAGCGAAAGCCCGCTGAGAGACAAACCACTTATCATTATTCATGTTATTTTATCATTTTTCCGCGCGATGGCGTTATGTAAGTGTGGTGATGGTGTGATGGTGTTGATATCACTGCCGTTTGAATTTATAGTTTATAAAACCAATTTCAATTGTAAAATTACATGAAAAATCAATTTTCTCAGTAATTTTTAGTATTCTTTGGAAAAAATAAAAAATAAAACAACATACAACTTCTCTATTACAAATTACTTTTTACAATTGCACTTCTTTCGTCAATTGCAGACTGATTGCCATTTTGTGTTGATTGCATCGTGAGTTCAATAAATGTTTTAACAAAGGTATTAGAAAAAAAAAACCGTTGAAAATCCTAATTATCATAAATTCTTCACTAAGCCGCGGCCTAACCAAAATGTTATTTATTTCCAAACTTATCTTTATCAATTCTCGAAAAGCAAACATAAAGAGTCATAGAAATTTAACTGCATTATATACTTCCGATCTAATAATACGAAAACCATTGACTACTTTAGTATTTGCTTTAATTTAAAAATTAAAAAGGTAAGATTGGAAAAGTACGTATAGTAATATATCATTTAAAGAAAAAAAATTATTATATTCTTCAAAGGAAATTTCATTAATGCATTTCATAAAAAAAAAGTCATTTTGGGTTCAGGTAGGTATTTGAATTAAAAAATTGTTCTTTTGAAAGTACATAACAAAAATTCATAAATATTATGGAAAACGTTTTGACTGATGAACCTTTTCATCTTTCTAAAAATAATACGTATTCATATACCTACATACAACCTACGGCAATAGAAAAAATTCATCTCGCAGGAAATATATACTTTGGGGAATTTTTTTAAGTAAAAGGTTTATACAAGATTATAATTTCATTAAATTACCTACATCTCCAAATTGAATAAAAACAGGGTGATTCAAGTTATGACAGCACGGCATCATCACGGTAGATAACGTAAAAATTGATAATTTCGCAATATACTTATAGTAGTGAAAGCCTCCATTTCTGAATACAGTTTAAATATTTAAAAAAATGATGATATAACATATTTTTGTGATTATTGAAAAAACAGCTATTTAGAAAAATTTGATATTTGGCACACGGTATGAACTGAGGATCCATCATAATTTAAAGCTTTGGTCAAAAATCTCGAAACCAGCGGTGAAAATAACGCAGTAATCACCCTGTAGATTATGGATAAAATTTTGTAACCGAAACTAGATACCTAAAATTTCAATTATGCCACTAACATCACTCAAATATTAAGAAAATATTTCAAAAATTCAAAATATAAATAGTGTCTCTCATTTATCTAGACTGCTCTTGTTATCAACCGAGTGAGCGAAATAACAAGAGAGAGTTTTAGAACTTTAGTATTTGCCTGATAAGAAGCATTATGTTGCAAACATTTTTGAATTATTAATTATATGAAGATCCATTAAGAAAGTTTTTAAAATTCATACATCTCGGTCAAAGTTTCAGTTGCCTTACTATTGCGATTTTATGAGCTACAGTCTTCTTTCGTGATAGAGTTCGGTTGTGTAATCTTCAAGTACGGAACCTTAAAAACAAAAATATTAAAATATATAAGGTAAATATGGAATTTATTAATTGACCAATAAATCATGTACATTGGATTGCATAGAAATATTTAAAAAAGGATGATAATCAGAGAAATTTAGAATAAATTTTATTTTGTCGTTATTTTATTTTGACCGGTTGGCAAAAAAAATTTTTAGGTGAACAAACATGGGCAAAAGGCTGCTTAACGAATGGCATATATATTTAATGAAAATTCACATTTGAGAATGCTTTTTTCACGGAGCTTAGTAAGTAGTTTATAATTCTTATATCATTCGCATTTCTTGTTCGATTTTCATTTTAATTTCACTTTTTGTCTCCCTTTTATAGTATTTTCATATTTTGTTAAGAGATGCAAAAAGATCATCAATTACTTATTGTTGTTTATTCAATAATTTATTTACTTCAACAGAAAAATATTGCTCCGGTCTTTAAAAAGCTTATTCACCACGATTTGTTCCATTTAATGTGGCTCAATACATGAAGAAATAACCACAATATGATATACGAAAAAAAATATATATAAGAAATTAAATTAACTGGTTCGTCTGTTGAACATTACGGAAAAAAGACTAAATAAGACTGATAATAAAATATTATTTCCAAAACGAAACAAAATTATTATGTTATAGATGGTATTAGATGTACGTGACTATGAAAACTATACACGCATATCAACCAAATATATAGGTTGTCCATAACTTAGTTTACCAGCAATAAGTTCTTAGTTTTGAAACACATTGAAATATCATTTTTAGCTAAGACTCCAATCATTAGTTGAATAATTACTTTACCGATGCACAGATGTCAGATAAATATATATAAGTTAAATTAATTTTCTTAAAAAAATCCTTATAATGATATGTTATGAAAAATATTAATATTTTCTATTTTCATTTTTAATTTCTGAAATATTAAAAATACTTACAATATTTTTATATGTATAAATTTTTCATAAAAAGGAAAAAAATAAGTAATAGTTGGACAAGGAAAGATGTATACATAGCTAACATATAAATTATAGAGACAGCTATTTAAATTCATATATAAAAGCTATACATTGTATACAGTCAAGCAGTGTGTACAAAACCAAGGATGACATCAATCTAATACTCAACAACATGGAATAAAGAAAACTATATATACATCTTTCTTCGAACGACAAGGATATGTATAAACGTCGTTTAAATTAACATTCAAATTCAAAATGTTGTGGTGAGATATTCAAAAAAAACTTTAAATATTTTAATTTCATTTTGAACTTTATCTTACTTCTTTAATAAGTTTGATATTTGTTCTTTTAAATCAATCTAAGTGCTAAATGACAATCAATTAAGATTATTTTATTGAATTGCAAGCAACTTAGATAGAGGATATAAAAATGTTATTTTATATAGTATTGGAATGATTTATGTAACTTTTTTGGGAAGTTCATGTATTCTTGGTGTGTGATGAATTTAACACTCCAGAATATAGTTTAACATGAACCTTTTGTTGTTATATTATTTTTTCTAAATGAGAAATTTGTAACTAATTATTTTTTTTGTTGTTGCATAAATCATCCTTGCTAATTTTTTTTTGAAACATTTTGTTTCTTTTAAATATGACTAACTCATTTTTTTAGACTATGTCATTTATATATATTTATTCTCTTTTTTTAAAAGTTTATTAAATAAACTTTTTGGATTCTTCTAATCCATTTAATATATGGTTAACTCTCTTTATAGAGACGATATCATTTTAGATTATTTGACGATGTCATTAATATGTATTTATTCTCTTTTTTTTAAAGTTTATTAAATAAACTTTTGGATTCTTCTAATCCGTTTAATATATGGTTAACTCTCTTTATAGAGACGATATCGTTTTGTATTTTTGACTATGTCATGAATATTTAATATTTTATAGAGTTTATTAAGTAAACTTAGGATTATTTTTAATCCTTTTAAAATATGATTAACTCTCCTTTATAGGGACTATATCATTTTGTATAAACATAAAACGGTCGCTTGGCTTGACAAATTGAGGTATGCATTCGTTGTAATATTCTTTGTTTTTTTTTTACTTCATTATTTTTTGAACTTGTTGAATGCGGTATGCAATTTGTCGAATCAAGTCACTTGTATATATAATTCTGTTATTTGCTTTTGTATGGACTATTTTTTTTTGAATTATTGTGAAAGAATATTGGTTACGGAATTGAATTTAATCTCTTTTATTAGTGAAGAATAAAACTCGAATTTATTAAAAATTTAAATACTGATTTCATTATTTTCTCTTAATCAAATTTATATTTCAGATTAATTAATTTTCACGCTTCCACGTAAACATTTATGAATGAATTGAACTTGTTACATATATGAGATTGAGTACGGTTAACTCGTGGCTAGAATAATCTAGTTCGAGAGAATATCTCGGTTAACAACCATTCTTATTAGTACTTGTTCATTTCACCCTAATATAACGTTCCAATATCAACTAACTATAAATTTCGTTACAATTCTTAAAACCAATTTTCTCATTGTATCAATTTTGGCAGCAATCGCTACGTTTCAATAATTAGATACCCCTTTTTCGTTTCAATATTGGCATCAGATCGTAACATCAACATTTTTTTTGTATCAATATTGGTAGCAGACAAAACAAGATTTACACCTCTGAAATTCGTAACATTTTCTTTCATAATTTTCTTAAATCTTAACAGGGTATTTAGACTATTGTTCACAGATTTATGAACTCAGATTCAGATAATAGTGTTGAGGAATTTTATGGATTTTCTCCTGAAGAACAAAGGGACATTCATTATAGATTCAAACAACTATTTAAAATCACAATGGACAAAGAAACTTTGGATGAATTATGGACAAATTTAGGAGCCCAATTGGAAGGAACCTCAAATTTGATCCAGGAAACCAATGTGGTATTAAATCAAATTTCCGAAGCAACACTGCATAACACCAATCAAATTTCGGAGCTAAGTACCAAAATTACTTTAAAAAATTCTATAGATGACAAATTTCAAAAAATTGACTTAAACATAATTACCAAAGACATACCAGTATTAAACTTATTCTACCCTGATAGTATAGTTAGCTTCACTCTTGAAACGGACAATCTAGCAAAATTAAATCTCGTTTCAGAACATTTTCTTTTAAAATTTTTATTTACTAAAATACATAAAAATGCAAAAGATTTTTGGGCAAATTATTTAGAACAAGCAAGAACTTGGAACTTTATAAAAAAAGATTTAATTGAAAACTATTTATCAGCTTCTCAATTAACAATAGCAAAAGATCGTTTTGTTAACAGACGACAAAAAGATGATGAAACTTTCTCATCATTTATTACTGATATTACAAAATACGCAAAACTTTTACAACCTGAATCTACTGATTCTAGTATAATTAATATAATCTTTGCACATGTAAACGCCCAAACATTTGAATTAATAAAATTAATGGATCCACCCGATTCAATAGTAAAGTTGAATGAGTTAGGAAGAAAAATTTCTGAAATCACAGCTAGATCGAAGTTTTATAAAAATCAAAAATCAAATTTACATAATTCTAGTTCAAATCAACAAAACACACAAAAATTAAACACCAATAATGGTGATAAACTAAAGTATAAAAGTCAGTATAACTGTACTCACTGTAAAAAATCAGGGCATACAATTAAATTTTGTTCTTTACTAAAAAATCAAAAAGTAAAAACTGAAAATACTAACCCTTTTGTAAATAATATCACTACCCAAGCTGATATTCACAATTCCGAATCTGACATTACAAAAAACTAGTAAATCTCACCAAACATTTGCCTGTTATAAACATTAACATCGGTAACTTTAAATTTCATGCATTAGTAGACTCAGGTAGTTCAATTAATGCTATTACAAAAAAGGCCTACAATAAAATTAAAAAAATTTTCGCAATTAAAATTATAAATTCACCCTTAACAGCATCTTTGCCAGGATCTAATAGTTTAAAAATACACAATAAAATTAATTTATCTTTTAAAATTGATCATCTAACTTGGAAACAAGATTTTTACATCATTGATTCATTACCATATGATATTCTTTTGGGTATACCAACACTACATAAGTGTGGAATTTTATTGAATTTCAATAGTAATTCATTATCATTTCATCACTTTAATTATCTTAATATTCCATTCATTGATACTGAACCTAAGATTACCTTTAATACAATATGCGAAATTCAAATAAATTTAGATAAATTAAATCAAGATAAATTAAATGCATTATTAAATAAATATAAAATAGTTTTAACAAAAACACCGGGACGTGCGCGTAATTTTGAATACACTATATTTATTAAAGACAATGAACCAATTCATAAGACTCCGTATTATCTACCACCTGATAAAGAAATATTACTTAAAAATCATATTAATGAACTGGTAAATCTAGATATTCTTAAACCAGCGCAATCTCCTTGGGCAAGTCCGGTATTTTTTGTAAAAAAAAAAACTAATAATGAATTTAGAATGGTATCCGACTATCGTTTCTTGAACAAAAAGATTGTTTTTGACCCAATAAGTAATGTATCAATTAATCATATATTTTCAAACTTAGGAAACGCCACAGTGTATAGTTTAATTGATATGTCAAATGCATTCTACCAAGTGCCATTGGATGATAGCAGCAAACCTTATACGGCTATCATAACACAATTTGGTCAATTTATCTTTAATGTTATTCCGTATGGTCTCAGTATTTCAAGTCAAGCCCTTTGTAGGCTCTTACTAAAAGAATTTGCGGACTTAATAAATAAAATTATGGTAATCTATTATGATGATATTATTATTTTTTCGGAGAATATTCAAGAACATCATAAACATTTACAAATAGTACTAGCGCGTTTTAAAAAACTTAATCTAACTATTAATCCTAATAAAGCAAAATTTTTTATGCAACGTTTGAAAATCTTAGGACACGTAATTTCTTCCGAAGGTAGGATACCTAATCCTGAAAAAGTAGAAGCAATTAGAACTATGCCTATTCCTAAAAACCTTAAGGAATTACAATCATTTCTTGGAATGGCAGCCTTCTTCGCTAGATATATACAGAATTTTAGTACTATAGTAGCACCTTTAAATGCCTTAAAAAAGAAAGATGCTAAATTCATTATAACGCAAACACATGTGGATGCTATTAATAAACTTAAAACAGTGCTCACGACGGCACCAATTTTACGATTTCCTATTTTTGATGACAAACATCCTTTCATAGTAACTACAGATGCAAGTTCTATAGGTGTAGGTGCTTGTCTAATGCAAAAATTTGAAAACAAACTACATCCAATTGAATACTGTTCGCGAAAACTTAATCCAGCAGAATCAAAATACCCAGTATACCAACTGGAATTATTGGCTGTTTTACATGCATTAAATACATTTAAAGACTACCTTTTAGATCGAAAATTTATATTACGTACTGATTGCAACGCTTTGGTGTATTTATTTAATACACCACAACGTTTTAATAAACTTTCCAGATGGTTATTAACTATCTCGAAATTTAATTTTACAACAGAACATATTAGAGGCACAGAAAATGTAGTAGCCGATTGTTTAAGTAGATTATTTTGTGAAAATGAAACAAATATTGAGGAAAATATTCAATCAAAAAACATAGAACCAATTACACTTCTTAATCAGATATTAACTGACCCCAAAGGTTTTTTATCTATAAAAAAGGAACAAAAAGCTTCTCCAGATTGTAGACACATTTACCAATTAATTAAATCAGGTTCAAATGTACAAAATTTTGCAATTCGCGATGGCTTATTAGTTCGTTTTGTTGGGCGCAATAGAAATAAACGTATTGTTCTCACAGATTCTTTATTGGACTATGTATTAGATTACTTTCATTCCTCAGTATTTGGATGTCATTCAGGCGTCACGAAAACCTATCGTGAAATCGCCAAACGTTTTTCATATCCTGACTTATATAAAAAAACTGTAGATTATGTTAAAAAGTGTAGTGTTTGTGCTACCTGTAAACCTATTAACTATAAAATCTCAGCACCTGATGCATCAATTAGTGAAAAAAATGTGTACAATAAATTATACGTAGACTTTATTGGACCCCTAATACCTTCTGCAGATAATGGCTTCAAATATATTTTTGTTATTACAGATGCTTATAGCAAGTTTTGTTGGGCCTACCCCACTAGGAAAGCAACGTCAGCAGTGGTAATTAAAATTTTACATCAACTATTCATGGTATTTGGATTTCCAAAAGTTCTAATTAGCGATAATGCTAAAAGCTTCAAGTCTAATAAATATACACAATTTTTATTATTAAATGGAATTCGCATTGGATATACCTCGCCTTACCGTCCTCAAGGGAATATCACAGAAAGAATAAATAGGAATATAAAAATAAATTTAACCTGCGTAATCAAACAATACCAAATGAAACATAAGGACTGGAATAAAATATTGCCATTTATAATATTCAATTACAATTCGACATATCACTCAATTATTAAAGCTTCACCAGCAGCAGTTTTTTTGGGGCGAACTTGGAATCAACCATTGGATTTATTACTTAATACCACCGATATTTTGGCTATGGAAAAACCTCCTAGTGTGGATATGGTCCAGCAGGCACTGCATAAAGCTACTGTAATGCGAAAAGCACGACAACATCAAGCTCCAACTGATGTTAAATTCCACGTTAATCAACTTGTACGGGTTAGACTACCACCTACAGCATCAAACATCGACGAAGACAGAAAATTTTCACCTCGATTCAGCGATGTTAAAAGAATCATCCGTTTTACAACTCCAGTTAGTGTAGAATTAATTGATCCAAAAACTAACGAATTATCTAGAACACATGTCACACACTTGAAACGTGCTGAAGTGCTATAAGATGAACTTTTTTTTAGAGGTGGTGAGTGAAACACATTGAAATATCATTTTTAGCTAAGACTCCAATCATTAGTTGAATAATTACTTTACCGATGCACAGATGTCAGATAAATATATATAAGTTAAATTAATTTTCTTAAAAAAATCCTTATAATGATATGTTATGAAAAATATTAATATTTTCTATTTTCATTTTTAATTTCTGAAATATTAAAAATACTTACAATATTTTTATATGTATAAATTTTTCATAAAAAGGAAAAAAATAAGTAATAGTTGGACAAGGAAAGATGTATACATAGCTAACATATAAATTATAGAGACAGCTATTTAAATTCATATATAAAAGCTATACATTGTATACAGTCAAGCAGTGTGTACAAAACCAAGGATGACATCAATCTAATACTCAACAACATGGAATAAAGAAAACTATATATACATCTTTCTTCGAACGACAAGGATATGTATAAACGTCGTTTAAATTAACATTCAAATTCAAAATGTTGTGGTGAGATATTCAAAAAAAACTTTAAATATTTTAATTTCATTTTGAACTTTATCTTACTTCTTTAATAAGTTTGATATTTGTTCTTTTAAATCAATCTAAGTGCTAAATGACAATCAATTAAGATTATTTTATTGAATTGCAAGCAACTTAGATAGAGGATATAAAAATGTTATTTTATATAGTATTGGAATGATTTATGTAACTTTTTTGGGAAGTTCATGTATTCTTGGTGTGTGATGAATTTAACACTCCAGAATATAGTTTAACATGAACCTTTTGTTGTTATATTATTTTTTCTAAATGAGAAATTTGTAACTAATTATTTTTTTTGTTGTTGCATAAATCATCCTTGCTAATTTTTTTTTGAAACATTTTGTTTCTTTTAAATATGACTAACTCATTTTTTTAGACTATGTCATTTAT
This sequence comes from Chrysoperla carnea, assembly GCF_905475395.1. Taxonomy (NCBI): domain Eukaryota; kingdom Metazoa; phylum Arthropoda; class Insecta; order Neuroptera; family Chrysopidae; genus Chrysoperla; species Chrysoperla carnea. Next base: position 56,889,909 of record NC_058339.1, read on the forward strand.
ATATATTTATTCTCTTTTTTTAAAAGTTTATTAAATAAACTTTTTGGATTCTTCTAATCCATTTAATATATGGTTAACTCTCTTTATAGAGACGATATCATTTTAGATTATTTGACGATGTCATTAATATGTATTTATTCTCTTTTTTTTAAAGTTTATTAAATAAACTTTTGGATTCTTCTAATCCGTTTAATATATGGTTAACTCTCTTTATAGAGACGATATCATTTTGTATTTTTGACTATGTCATGAATATTTAATATTTTATAGAGTTTATTAAGTAAACTTAGGATTATTTTTAATCCTTTTAAAATATGATTAACTCTCCTTTATAGGGACTATATCATTTTGTATAAACATAAAACGGTCGCTTGGCTTGACAAATTGAGGTATGCATTCGTTGTAATATTCTTTGTTTTTTTTTTACTTCATTATTTTTTGAACTTGTTGAATGCGGTATGCAATTTGTCGAATCAAGTCACTTGTATATATAATTCTGTTATTTGCTTTTGTATGGACTATTTTTTTTTGAATTATTGTGAAAGAATATTGGTTACGGAATTGAATTTAATCTCTTTTATTAGTGAAGAATAAAACTCGAATTTATTAAAAATTTAAATACTGATTTCATTATTTTCTCTTAATCAAATTTATATTTCAGATTAATTAATTTTCACGCTTCCACGTAAACATTTATGAATGAATTGAACTTGTTACATATATGAGATTGAGTACGGTTAACTCGTGGCTAGAATAATCTAGTTCGAGAGAATATCTCGGTTAACAACCATTCTTATTAGTACTTGTTCATTTCACCCTAATATAACGTTCCAATATCAACTAACTATAAATTTCGTTACAATTCTTAAAACCAATTTTCTCATTGTATCAATTTTGGCAGCAATCGCTACGTTTCAATAATTAGATACCCCTTTTTCGTTTCAATATTGGCATCAGATCGTAACAACAACCTTTTTTTCGTATCAGTTTATCAAAAGAAAATTATTGGTTAAAAACCTTTAGTTGAATAAGGATGATTTCTATATTAATTACTTGAAAATAATATCTGAAATTAATGCAGTTCTTAATTCTGTTTAGATGAAAATCAAGATAAAAATTTATATTAGAATACCTAATTCTAAGTCTAGATATCGAATCCCAGAGAAATGCACTATTTGTACTGAGCAAATTATTCCGAGATATAAACACCCTCTATCTACGATTTTAGCCAATGTCTCAGAAATTACTCATTCAGAGAGATCCGATTTTTGAATTTTTTGAATGAAAACTTCATAGAAAAAGTGCCAAACTGAAAAAAGACAATTTTCGCGACAATTTAGCTATTTATTTGCTAGTAAATCTTTGAGCAGGCTGAGCCATGAACCGGTAGTCATAAACAGCATAGACAATAAGCAAATCTTATTTTTAGACTTTTTTCAGAACATATGTTATTGAATTAGAACTTAGGAGCTATTTATTATTTTATGCTTTTTAGTCCAATAATAATAGCATGGTATATGGAAGTCTCTAGCTCATCAGGAAGTGAAATCAATTACAAAATTCCACCCGAACATACAAAAAACGAGTTTCCACCAATTATTATTATCGGGTTTTAGTAAACCACTATGAAAGATCAATTTTTCCTGGAGACACGTTCTATAAGCTAACTACTAATTCTAGCTCTAATTATCGAGTCGATTAAAAAATTTCACATTTTTTTATAAATTTTACATTTTCGTGTTAACACTCAATATATGAAAGAAACATTTTTTCCAATTGAATCTATACTGTTGTATTTTTTCCTTTGATCAGCAGGTGTGTGTTTGTGCCTGTGTATTTGGTGGTTGTTCGTTTCTAGTTGAGTACAAAATATTACTGAATGTAAATAGATTTCTTGTGTTCGGTAAGAAAACGTGATATTTTTATAAAATACATTTTGAACTAACTTATTGTTAGTAATACCGCATACAGCTACTATATATATACTTACAACCACTAGAAGATGTTGTTAACTCGATCATTGCTTTTGCCTTTTCTCAGTTATTAAATTTATTGTATTTGTGCATTTAATTGTGAAATATTATTTATTTCAAATAGATATTTTTACTGTTATTATACTCTATAAGTAGTACAATGCCTTGTGAAACATTCTCGAAAAACGAAAAAAAATTCTAGAAAATATTTTCGAAATTTTTTAAAGTCTAATACATATTTTCGAGACATATTTTCTAATAAAACTACGATGAGATTTGTTGATAATTGCTGTTCTTAAACTGAATGCGAGTTTATTTGATTTAGTAGCAATAATCCTGTGATAGGACACTAGAGGGGTAGGCCTTCCAGCAAGAATTAGCCAAGTGGGGCTTTTGATTCCGTACTCTAGTCACTAAACTACAAAACAGATAATCATAAAGGAAGTGCAGGTAACGGAATGTGTGTACTATAGCGAAATATAAAAAGAACGATGGACCATCTCCTTCTATTATTCCCCAGCTTCGTATAAGAAAATCGACCTTACAAAATTTTAAAACTAATGTCTGGCATAAGCAGTCCACAATGTGAAAATAATCAATTTGCTAAGCCCTGAAAATGGATCACTGTGAAGTTTAGTAAGCAGGCCAGCGTAATGTGGCACAATCCTCCAAGTATCAACACAGCTGATCGGGTTGCTGAACCTCACCAAAGCCAATCTTATATTATCTAAAAATTTATCGTGAGTTTTCAGTCAACTACTTAATTTTATTCCACATTCAACACTATTAACCGGTGAAAATTTCAAAAATTTTGAGTGTTCGTTTGATTATGTTATGTTAATGTAATGGGGCCGATTTTGAGAATTTCCTGCAGTTTTTCATATTTCCGCGGTCTCAAAGCCTTAATATCCGAATCAAACCTTTACAATGTGATGTCTGTGTGTGTGTGTGTGTACGTATGTGCGTATGTTCGTTCGGATTCTTTCTCATCAATTATCTCGCGAACCAGTTATGACATTAACACGTGACTGCGCTTATTCGACGCGTCATCGCGTATTTAAGAACTGAAATTAGTAAATCTTCAGTAGATTAGTTGAGCCATTTTTTAATGGTAATAAAAAAACTGGAAAGAAATGACTAAACAGAATCTGAAAAGTGGATAAAAAACATCATTTATCTATCGAGATAATGATCGTTCCAGCATACGCTGCAGTGCAGTAATCTATGAAGGCTATCAAGACCTTTTTTTAATGTTTTTTCCCCTCTGGGAAGTTAGTCCACACGACTCACACGTCTTGGACCCCTGTAGTCCACACGACTCACACGACATCAGTACCACACCGAACATGTACCTAAAGCCAATTTTTTATCATTAGTTTTGTCTTTCAAATAGGCATATTAACTACTTTGTTTTTACCACTTCAGGTGTAGAATTTTCACTGTACGAGCAGAAAAGTGAAGTTGATTTTTAAAGATCTTTAGAAGTACACAAAATATGAACGTTTAAGATTCTTTATTAAACAAAGAGGAAGATATAGGTGAATGGCATTATTGAACGATATTACCATAGAGATACGTATAAAATACATATAAAACTTTGTTTTGCTAAAAGGAGATGGACAACAACCTTTAAATGCTTATACCTAACGTCTTTGAATTTCACTTTCAAATTTTGTCATGGTATCAAGTCTAGTTTTAAACTTTTATGTTTAAGTTTTTTAATTTAACTTACTACTTATATTCATTATGTTTTTACCTACTATTTCAGTATTCCATTTATTATACTTAAATGGTAAGAAAGAAAGCTAAAAAGGATATTGTAATTTGTGTCGAAATCAATTCATAATTAATATCAATTCACTAGCCACATAATCAAATCAAGTAATTTATTGTAACCTAAATTTTAGTTCAACATTATAATTTATCATACAGCATATTTTCACACATATTTTTCTGTGAAATCATTTATGAGGAAATAAAATTTAAACAAAGATTGTTTGGATTACGTATGTATACAGGAATCCTCAAATACATCGGATAAAGTTGCTAAGATTCTTACTGCCTTTATATATTTTTTTAAACAAATTATCGTTATGGAAAAATCAAGAATTCATCAGCTGAAACGATGGTATAATCTAGAAATGTAAATTACTTGAATATCGTTTCCTATGATGGATTTTCTAGTAGTTTAGAGTAGTTTCAATTCAATCCATGAAAAAGGATTGACATTCCGGAGCATATTAACTAGATTTGGATATCTTTGGAATATTAAAGGAAATTAGAAGCCCATCGCAACGAAACTACACACCCAGTCGTTAGTTAAATAAAAACGATTTTAGTACTTTTTATGATTTTCTGAAATTTGTAAAAGAGTGGGAAATTGATTTGTTTCCGATTTGATTAAAAATAATTTCCTAGAGCGTAATTTTAACACAAAAATATAGAAGCTATTTACGATTTAACGAGCAAATTCCAAAGTATTTTACAGAAATTGTTTATCGATATCAACATGTAAGTATAGGCGTGAACGCAATACTTTTATAACGTAAGTAGCTGCAAAAATTTTGTATATCATGCAGTATTGTAAATAACGCCATCGCTTTCAGCTTTTATTTTTCGATTTTACGAATATTTAATTGTTCAACTTCAATTATGAATTCGGTCTAAAAATTTTGAAGGACGCAGTATTTTTTCATTTTTCTACTTTTTTTTATTAATATTAATAGACTAAATATAATATAAAGCAAAATTTTACCGAACAAAATGAGTTATGATTTTTTTAACAGTTTGAAAGGTGGTAATAAATCTTATTTTTCTTTTATGTGTTATAGTTCGCATGTACCTAAAACATGAACAACGTGTAACCTCAAGTTTGTATGTAGGTAAAGAAATGATGGGTTAAGTGGCCATCTTGACATTTAAACTTATTTTTCTTTGAAGATATATTTAATTTTTTTAGTATTTTCATATTTTATTAAATGCGGGAATAAAAGTATTGCATAGCCTAACAAAAATTCGATTTGTCTTTTAAGTGTATGTCTTTTAAAATTTATTCGTATGTATTCTTGGAATCTATATATAGTACAGTTGAAGATGTAACATATAAAGGAAAATGAAAGAAACCGCTCGCATGGAATGTGTTTCTATGGTGTCGAATATCATTAGTAACGCATGAGTAAGTGGCGCAAATGTTTCTATTTGTTAATAAACAATAAATTTTTAATTCAATGGAACGGTTAATGTTAAGGTTTACTTACAAAATTTATAAATAGACAACTTGAATTTATACGTTATATATAGATAATAGTTTTCGATTATTTGACAAGCACTTAACATTTGCGTCCATACTAGTTGTCTAATTAATTATATTTTAAGTGAACATTGATCGAATCATTGAATAAAAAATTTATTGTTTATTAGCAAAAAGAAACATTTGCGCCACTAACTCATGTGTTACTAATGATATTTGACTGAGTTCTTTATATTTTATCTATCTATCTTCTATCGAAATATTCAACGGTTTCAATCAAAAGTGTTACGAACAATTAGTGAATCTCCCTGGTACATGCGTAATGACGACATTCGCCGTAGTCTTGAAATGCCCCAAATGTTGAAGTAATCAGTCTCTTAGACAATAGTGAAAGAGTAAATAGACTAAATAGACAAAGTGTTCCAGATTTAAGAATTAGATGTTCGTAAATAGTTTTAATTATAGTTTACATACTATAAACTCGATTTGGTGCCTATCAGTGGGTAGCTACCGTTCATGACCTATTCATCAGACCTATTTATAGTTCCTTTAGGTACTGATAATAGAATATTAGGATACTAAAAAAAAAAATAAATAAATAAAAATTACTAGCTTTTATCTGTAAAACAAACCAAGCATACAATTTTAATATAATGCTTTCTTTCAGTGAGACTTTGTATATGAGCATTTTTTCTTGTGCGAATTTATGTTATAATAATCATGGAATCGCTTGAACAGTTTCAATATGTAAAATTATTAATTATAATACGAAATAATAATTATATCACCATTAATATTATTGTTCAATAATTGATTATATTTGTGTATACAACATGATTGTGAATATTTAATTTAATTTTGCGGTTGAATAATTTAAATACTTTAATAACTAATGCTGCATGTAATAAATACATCGCCGGTCTCTTGGATACACCATGGTATAGTCAAAGATCCTAAAGCAAGACATAGGTAGGTAGTCTAAGATCGCAACCTGGGCTATACATTTTTTTTGATTTACATCTAGGCATATAAATATCACGAGTATGACAGAGTACATGCGTTAAGCAATGCATCTAAGTAAGAGTTATTACCATTTCAACAACATATTGCATGAAATTTGCATACTCAACAGTGAAAAAACATTGTTTGTTGTGTGGACCTCCATTTATAAAATCCCTAAACCGGAAACTGTGACGCTGTCTTTTCTTGTCAACACTTCAATACAAAGTATAAAATAGAGTTGCTTCAATCCGTCTGTCTGTCCCTATTCCCGTTGTATACTTATAGAAAGATGGAGTAATTCAAGAGGAAGGTTTTTATGTATAATACATGCATAATCTAGTAGAGTTAAGGGTTGAAATAGGTGTTGAAAGAAATAGCTTCAAAAACTTAAAAACCTAAAAGTTAAATTATGCATCGATTAAGCTCAAATATTGATAAGATATACAACCAGCTTTAAGGATTGTTTTTATCTATTTTTAACCTTCCGTGGGTGGAAATGTGGAGCGAGAAAGTGGGGATGAATAATCGAATATTTTCAAATATACCCAATTGGGGTGTCAAATAAAAGACATGATGTCTTTATTACAAAACTGTAACCCCTACGTAAAGGGTTATGAGGAAGGTGCTGAAAAGGGGGATGTTACCCAGCAAAGCGGGTAGTTCACAGCTAGATATCGCATAAATAGCGCAAATTTCCTTCTCTTTTCTCAAATATTGAACTTCAATTCACGACAACTCAAACATTTGCTTACTTTGAATAAGATTACCCTATATCATCATGCTCGTTATTTTGTTAGCTTTATTTTTGTATTTTTCAGATATATTATACACCGTTTTCTGTTATTGACTGCAGAAACCCAGCTTTCCAAAATAAGCTCATCAAGAGCAACAAAAACACTCTTTCCAAATAAGAAAGAAATTATTTAATTAGATTTGGTCCAATTACCCCACTTTATATTTTTATTATATTTTTATGAGAAAAAATAATAATTCTGAGTAAACATTATTTCATTGTGGTTCACCACGTCCATTGTGACGTGATTTGTTTGTTTACTAATAATATAATGTGTTCTCACAAAAATATAAAAAGTGGGATAATTTGACCAAATCCAATTAAATCATTTTATACTTTTTTTAAATCCCTTCCATTATTACGCGAAATATCTACTGATGATCATTGGCTACTAGTTATCGAATGATAGTAGGTGAATGAACAAATTTATCAATTTTTGTCATACCTCAGATCCAAATTTGGAAAAGAGTTTTTTTTGTTGCACTTGACTCTGCAGTCAATAACAGAACACGGTGTATATAAAGAAATTCGATGAGTGCAATAGTCGATTAAAATTTAATGAAATAATCATCTATTACGAAACTCTTATACCTTGTATAAAGTATTATTTTCATTATTTGATTGTTTTATAAAAAGAAGACTTCCTTCAGGCATGCTCATTAAAAAATACACCGCCTTACTGCTATACACGTTTTATTTATGAAATAAGAGATTATTTCAAAATTGAATAAAAATCCATGTATATTATATAATAATCAGAAAAGGAAGAGTATGATTATTTATATTTTCGTATAAAATTTATACAAGTCAATGTTGTGAGACGACTATTCTATTAAAAGACACAAATGTTTACATTTAAGTACTTAATATCCATTCGGAAAAGTTTTTATTTATTTTATAGGTTTTATTTCGATATACGTAGTTTCATGGAGTATGGAGAATTGTTATATAATGCCAATCAATTCTGTATACTTTGTGTATATAAGACGATTGAGCACGGGTGTCGGATGTTGTTGCACAACGTGAGACATATTGATGGCGGACAGACCTTGTTAAATATATTATTTCCCTGAATGTCCAGTGGCATGTAATGTCCAACGAAGAAAAGTACTTCACAATAGAGAAGTTGCATGTTTTTTAATTTATTTTTTTTCAAAAGTTTACTATAGTTTACAAAAAGTTTACAAAAGTTTACTATATTAAAAATTACTATGAAAAATTAAAAATAAAAATTTTTTTAAATTTATTTTTCATGCAATTTTACAATTGAAAATGGTTTTTCTAAACTATAAATTCAAATGCCTGTGACGTCAACACATCGTTTTACAGCGCCACCACACAGAGAAATTATAAAACAACATACTTAATTATAAATAGTTTGTCTAATTAAACGTAATTTTCAATAGCCACAAACTGAAAAATGTAAATCCATCGTGATTCCGATTGGCTCACAAAAAAGAGTTATACTTATTCAAAAGTATAACTCTTTTTTTATAACTCAGAACAAAATAGAATTATTAATTTTTTAAAAATTTACTTAAATTATTACTTTACTTGAATTATTCTTTATTATATATGAATTTGTGGCAAAACAAAAAATTAATGCAAGTTCTCTATTATAAAGGCTCGTAAGCTAAGTTTTATAAATTTAGAACCTTTACGAAGTACTTGAAATGGACTTCAATATTATCCCTATTTTTTTATTTGTCTTGCTTGAGTTTTCATTTTAATGCCTTACCAAAAATGGTTCAAATAAATCACTTTTTGTTGGAAACTGGATTATCAATCAACCGAAATAAATTCGTTTTATCTATTCATGTAGATGCTTTTGCTCCACAATGACTTTTATATGAACGGTATGAAATGTATGACGTTTACTACAATGTTGGTACGGTATAGAGACAGATACTATAATATCTATGTAATATTACAGTATTGAATAGGGGCTATACACCATAATTATTGTGGATATCGCCAATTAATATGAGCATGACTGGCTAGTATCGCCATAACTATTGCTAATGTTACTCTTCCCGCAATAAACAGAATGGCATTCATACCGATACTGCCATAGTGATATCACAAGAAATTTCTTACCCTGTGGAAAGCAAACAAATATTATTTACACGAGTAGAAGTACAGAACAAACCTCATGGTACCCCACCCAAAAAGAAGCTCTCGAAATCTCCAACATCTTGCGAAATAACATTTCGATTTTTTGTTTATATTTTCGTAAGGGAATGCAAATTTTGATAGTACTACTTAATGGTATCGCGATGACCACATATTTGTCCTTATGCAATACCTGTTTAAATTAAATCCTATATGCACATACTTCAGCACAGAGGCTAAATCCATCCTAAACGCGCTAAAAATAAAAAATAAAAACTCAAATAACACACAACCACATAAATGATTACTAGCTAGTGACTCCCTTGCCTTAAAAGCAATTGAAGAAAACCAGAAAATATTTTTCATGTGGGTACCTGGTCACTCAGGTATAGCAGGAAATTCAGTTGCAGACAATGCCGCAAAAGAAGCGCAAACAATTGGGATCTACACCCCCAACATATCCAAAAACGATATAATTAAATTATGACAAAAAACTAAGACAAATTACTTGCCAAGCACCAATCACTATAAAACATATTCTCACAACATGTACAAGATATCGTGACCAAAGAAGAAACGCAGACCTTCCACCAAACATCGCAGATTCTAGGAAATGACGCACGAAACAAACAAAAATTATTCGTATTTCTCAAGTGTAGATGACCATACTAGTTAGAAAAACAGTATAAAAATATAAATAAAAAAGTAATACTTAACTATTTCGACTTTTATTCAGTTTATTGTGTGTACCGTTGATTTCTCAACAAGTAACAAACTATTCTTGTTACATTGTAGTTGATGTTAATAAACTAAATAATAATATACTCGACAAATATAATATGAAAATGTCTATTGGATTCAACTTTATTATTATTCTTCTACGCTGTTTTATAGTTATTATAACTAAGTTTACTTTCAACTTTGATTAGAATATTACATTACCTGAAAAAAATGATTGGAAACTTATTATAATGAGTTACTTTATATACTGTTTGGAAAATGGAGGATATCCTTTAAAAACCTACGCTTGTTATAAACTAATAATAATAATTTTATTTTTCGCAGTTGAGTATTGATTTTAATAGACGAGAGTTAAGTACCAGAGTTCCAAATTTACATATATCTCAGACTACAGACAATTTATTTCTGCATTAAATTAAGGAGTTATTTTTTTATTTAAATAGGTTCAGTATCACGTACAGAATGTAAATGCATAAAATCCTTACAAATTAGGCGAGGGAAGTGCCTCCATTTTCAGGAAAACCGTTAGGCTATATCTCCATAACCGTGCGCTTTAGACCAAAAATGGTAATAACCTTTATTGTAGATAATTAAATTACCTACCATTTTTGTAAAATATATATATATATTTTTTGTATCACTAACCGTTTATCACTTACACGACTATGACGTTATAACGCGTGACATGTGCCATGCATCAAAATAAACATTAAACTTATTTTCTTTGTACAAATAGTTTTGAATTTCTGATTCCAGTCAAAGAAAGTAGAACCGAAAAGGATCAGTGATAACAAAGGCGCATGTCTGCAAACATTATATATTTTAATGAAACAAAAATGATACGTTTTTATTTCTACTTATATTATTCTTACACATCTTTTCTTTTTCTTTTTTTTTGAGAATTAAAACGCTATCGATAAAAAGGTATGAACCGTGGTACTAGAACATAATATACTTTGAGTCGCAGACCCTGATGCACCTGGAAATTCCTCACCGATTAAATCTAAAGACACCCTCTTCCACATAGCTCTTACTTATACATGGTAACCTATCACCTTTGCGCTTATCTTTTCATTGTAAGAAACCATAATAAAGTACCCATAATCATGACGCATCCACGATACCTTATGTGGCTAGGTTGAAGATACATCACTTTTGTAATTTTACCTCCCCAACATTGTCCGTCATGTTTAAAGCTCCAATTATATGGTTAAAAAATTAAATGGATGTTTGATATTAAAACACCATGAAACTAAAGATTGATTTTATAGTACATTGTATCCAAGGCACTGCATCTTACCCTATTAATGCATACTTGTTTTTATTTAATGATAGGAAAACTTTATAATATAAAAATTGTCTACGAACGTAAAAGTTTATTAGAACTAATTATTACAATTTAAAAAAATCTTATTTCTTCTTGAATTTACTTAGTTTATTTCACAATCAATGTTACCTTGAAAGATTAAATTAACAAGTAACCAACTAACCGTAAAGAAAACTATGCAACATAAAATATGAGCCATTTAAGTGTTGTTAAGTCTTGATACCAACTAAAACAAAAGTAAATTCGACACTATACCTGGAAGATTTCGAAGGCGTAATATGGAATAAATTTAGTTCGAAATTTTGTTTCCGTAACTTTTTTGTACATTTCAACTATATCAATATTTTAGTAATTAATATATTTATAATAACTTAGAATTAATTAATAAAAGTGCAAATTCAGTGAGAGAAATTCAAAATTTCTCGAAAGGAAATAACATCAACCGAGAGCGCCAAAAGACTACGTTTAAACATCTTAAAATTATTCTCTATTTTAAATATTTTTTTTCACTTAATTTGAGCATTTTTAAACAGTATTATATTTTTTACTATGTTATTACGGTGTAAACAATGAATTAAAAATATAAAAAAATGCATGAATATTGCGTATTTTATACAAATTCCACGCCATACCTACTTTAGAGTAGTATAAATAATTTGGAGGAATGAGTGACGGTTATTAAGTAACTTACCACGTAATAAGATTCTTCAACTAACTGTTGTATCTGAAATCAAAAAAAAAAAAAAAAAAATTATTTTATGATTACACCTGAAACATTTGTTATACTTTTTTGGAATTCTAATAATATGTGAACTTTGCCGAGAAACAATCATATTTAATACTTAATTTATTACCTAGAATTATTCTTGACTTGATTTAAGACGGATATTACTTTAGTGTTTAAAAACACTTAAAATTATGTTTTGATTATGTCTCTTAAATGGTTACCGTTGTTTAGCTGTCTTGCATAACTGAAATGATTAATTTGCAAACGCACAATCGTAAAGATTGGACTCAATTCCATTGATGACATTGGTTGATTCTGAAAATAGTAATCGACATATAATAGGTTGGCTGATAAGTCCCCGGTCTGACACATAAATGGCGTCGCTAGTATTAAATGCATATTATTTTTATATAGTACCAACCTTCAAATGATTCGTGTCAAAATTTGACGTCTGTAAGTCAATTAGTTTGTGAGATAGAGCGTCTTTTGTGAAGCAACTTTTGTTATTGTGAAAAAAATGGAAAAAAAGGAATTTCGTGTTTTGATAAAATACTGTTTTCTGAAGGGAAAAAATACAGTGGAAGCAAAAACTTGGCTTGATAATGAGTTTCCGGACTCTGTATTTTTTCCCTTCAGAAAACAGTATTTTATCAAAACACGAAATTCCATTTTTTCCATTTTTTACACAATAACAAAAGTTGCTTCACAAAAGACGCTCTATCTCACAAACTAATTGACTTACAGACGTCAAATTTTGACACGAATCATTTGAAGGTTGGTACTATATAAAAATAATATGCATTTAATACTAGCGACGCCATTTATGTGTCAGACCGGGGACTTATCAGCCAACCTGTTAGTTGAGATCCATATTTATTTGCTTACGTGAAGGTATGCAACTTGTATTTTTAACTCCTTAGACAAAAACAAAAATCGTTAAAACGCGAAAATTAAAACACTCGAGTTAACCTTATCAATCCGTAAATAGAAATGTGAAACGAGTCAAGAAATTTCGCTGTTTAATGGGCCCACGAACCGATTACGTTCGTACAATAATACATGATGGCAAACCAATATTTATTTGCACTCTCACAATGAAACTCACTCACCTTTCTAAAAAAAGAATAGGAATCAATTGTCTAAAATTTAATGAAATATTCCGGAAAGATCGCATTTAACTTGATAGGCAACATGCATGAAATTGCACCCGCAGAATCCTTCAAGTATACATTTTTAATTTTACAATATCAAATGAATATATTAAAATGATCGCTTCTCTGAAAGCATCTCGATAAAGCATTGTGTGACGTCGTTATGTATAAGGCTATAAGCAGACAGATTGCCAATCTAACTTTTACTATCCAAATAACTGAACATGTGTAGATAAAGCGTTATGTATACTTCCGAGCTTTATAAAATAAACTAAAAAGCTTTTGACCACATCAAAAGTCTAAGCCACTCAGGATAAAATATGAAATTTATATCGTATATTCATTCCTCAGTTACGAAAGGTTATGATGAAATGAAATGCATACGTTGATGTGGAAAACTACACCTACTTTAAAAACGTAGCGTATAAATAAAGAAAATCCAAAAAAGACAAAATGAATTTATTTGATTAAAATCAACCATAATATTACGGAAGCCTGGATGGCTCACTTTCAATTTATGAGAAAGTGGCGCTACACTATCTTATTTTTTAAATGTTTACTACCCACAATAATAAACTCAACTTTAAAAAAACTCACTAGTTCACTTCAACAAGTGCACTTGTGACTTGTGGCATTATGGAAATGAACCTTTTTGAAAATGTCGGTATTTTGTCATGCGCAGATTTCTAATTAAACCTCATAATAAACACTTAATAATACTTTTAAAGTATAGACAAACTACATAAGACAAATTATAAACATTATCATATTATTATTAAATCCGGACATATAATTATTAATAATTCCAGACAGTTTCGGTAGTGTCTAATTAAAGGATGGTTATCACCGATTGACATTTTCAAAAAGGTTCAAAAAGTGAACAAGTGACTTTTTTAAAAGTTGGTTTTATACTTGTGGGTAGTACACATTTAAAAAGTAAGCTAGTGTAGCGCCACTTTCTCATAAATTGACATTCAGCCATTCAGGCTTCCGTATAATATTCATAAAAAACATAATGTTGTTTGAAAAACACTAAATCGTATTTTATAAATCGATTTTCGTAATAATAATATAATATTATTAATTTCTACAATAAATTAAAAATTGACTATGAATAATAATTGCAAATAGTATTTTTCATCGAACTAAATTTATATTCATCGTTTTATTCATTGTAGTGTTAATTTATTTAATATTTATTAAAATATGTCAGAAATTGTTAATTTATTTTCAATTGCATAAGTATTTCATAAAATATTCAATTTTATATTTAGTACATAGGCTTTACATAAATATTTTGTTTTTCATTTCGAAATAGCAACTACAAATGAAATAGTATTATGTTTAGTAAAAATTTAGCGTACACTTTTTGGATTTAATTCCTAAGATACTCTTTAAAAAAAACACTACCCAAGCACAAGAAAGCTAAGTAAAAAACTCGGAAAATTTTTTATTGCCTCAGCTTAAGGTACTTCGATACCGGAATACTTAAATGATCCAAAAATAATAATATATTATTTATCAATTAATCATCCTTTATACGCCTTTTGTGAAAAAATCCAAATTCTCTGAACGATTTAGGAGAAATTAACTATCAAAGTCAGTTTTTTTAACCAAAAAAGGACATATTTATCATAAACCGAACAGAGAATGGATATGATTTTATCACAAAAGACGTACAAAAGGACGATTAATTGATCAATAAAATTTTAAATTTTTTTATCATTTTCATTTCAACTCCTTAAGATATTTCGATACCACAACAGCGGTACCTTAAAATGAATTAATATTTACTCTTTTATTTGAATAACAAGATAATAGACTCTCCGATGCTTGTACAATGCATGCCACTTTATTGAGTGTCGACCCACAGTTAATCAACTCAAAAAAGTAGAGAGCTAGCTAGCACTGATTATGAAAAATACTTTTAGAAGTCATGTAACAGAGTTTGTTTTGTTTTTAGAAAAAATGTGTAAGATAAATAATAGTAGTAAGTAAATAATAGTAATAAGAAAAAATGTGTAAGAAAAAATAATCTAAGAGGTGTAAAAACGAAAGAGATTGTTACAGAACGGAAACCATTATATACTCAAAACAGGAATTGATAAAACAAAGCAAAGGTTTGTTTTACATTCACCTTTTCATACGATTTATTTGTACAAACTCACAGATCGTATTTAACAAACACTAAACTTGAAATGAAAATTATCGTTTTGGATTTGTTTAAGTTCGTTTTGTTTTTAGAATATACTTTAACGACGAACAATATATAAAACAAATTATAACAAATGGGCAAAGGATAACACAAAATTCTATCTTTATTTATAAAAATATCCATCATTTGTCATTGATAAGAGATTTTATAATTTATAATACTAGATTTTTTATACAGAGTGATTCATTATACTAACAAACATCGAATTTTCGTTACCTTGTATTAAAAGAAGAAAGAGAAACGAAATAATTCTGATTTTCGATCATTTGATTTCCATCGACAGACAACTGATATTCAAGCGATAAAATTTGGAATATTTCGCGTCATATGGCAGTACTCACAAAAATGAATATTTCTCGTAATATGGCAATACTACAAAAATGGCACATTTTTTTCCCAAAATTTCAACATCTGTATTTAAAACAAAAAGCTTGTCCGGCTTTAATTGTAGTATTCAGAATTTTTTTTACGTTATCTACCATTTTCTGTCCGCGGCTATTATAACTTATAACGGGCCATCCTGTAAACTGTGTAATTAATATTCGAATTTTCATATTTAAGTTCTTAAAACAAACGAAATATTTTTTTCTTAACCAAATTCGATATTTTTCATAATGTTCATTATAACTTCTTTCGATTCAAATTTAATCTAAGGTTTATATAATAATATGTGGCGAAACTCCACTCAAAGGACATTTCATATTTAAATTATTCCGGCTTTGGAGAAAATATGGAAAGAAAATTTCCTTTATCAGAAATACAGAAGGAAAGTTTTTCATTCAAATCAAATGATTCTTTGATGAAATACTCTTTTAAAACTAGTTCTAATGTGATAAAAGCAATAAGAAAATAATGTAAATGAAAATTTTTATTAAAGTTGACAGACTTATTTTATTGAGTATTTTCTCAAAGATATTTATAAGATTTTATATTGAGTGGGTCATTATAATCAACTGTTACTCAACTTTTATCAGAAAGTGTTAGGTCATTATAATAATAATAGTACTTCATTTAAACCATTGGTGAATACCAACCTTAATATAGATAATATAGATTTAAAAAATATTTTTCAATCAAAACAATAACGGCCAAATTTTGACGTGCACAGGAGACTTTTTGCATTATAAAACTTTTAACAAAAAGAAAACCTACTTCAAAAGAAAAACTTTTCCAAAACAAATTAATATGCACTAAAAAGTAAACAAATAACGATAATATAATGTAGTTAAAATTATTGTTATTTTTGTAGTCGGTGTCAGCCAAGGAAACAAGTCTGGCAGAACAGTTTGCTACATTAGCTGGGCTGACACCGATTCCAAAAATAACAAGACTTTTAACTTCATTATATTTTCGTTATTTTTTTACTTTTAAGTGCATATGAATTTGTTTTGGGAAAGTTTTTCTTTTGAAGTCGGTTTTCTTTTGTTAAAAGTTTTTTTTTACTTTGTAATTTTTAGTGAATTTCAAGTACACTAACTAATTTGTCACTAAAAAAAAGAATCATCGAAATCGGTTGGCGTGATATTGAGTTATTCGTCCTCTTGCCGTTCATACTTAATGCAAATTTAAGACTTTTATGGTGTTATCGTGGATGCCGTTGTTAGAACTGGACCAAAAAGAAATGGAACCACGGGGGAAGCTCTAGCTTTTAAATAGATAAAGAATCATCAAAATCGGTTTATCCATTCGAAAGTTCCGAGACACACATTAAAAAGATACAGTCGAATTCATAACCTCCTCCTTTTTTGTTTGAAGTCGGTTAAAAAAGGGCCGTGTGTGATGTTGTTTTAATACCTATCTGAACCCAAATCGCGGCATTAAGACAATATAGTATTTAATTTCATTTATTTGATTGTACATAGACAGAGTAAATATGCTAATCAGATAAATTAAATATCTGATATAAATCTAGAGGTTGTCCCCTTGAACTTGACTACTCCATTTGATTAAAAACTGTGAAGCTAAGAATGTTTTACCGAGCCAATAATATCTTTTAAAAATCGACCCTTGCCCATTATTGATGAAAGAGATAAACATTTTGTTTTAAAAATAAGCAAAATCATGCTTACGTAATTAATAAATGCCGCCTTAGTACTCGATTTTTCAATTTCCTCAATATTTGCTCCAATTTCTTAGATCAATATTTATATTATATAAATACGTATTTCGACTATCAAGTATTTTATAACATCTATCACATGATCTTTTTTTGCAAATGATATTAGTATTTTATCACCTGATTTTCACAACTAAAAAAAATACCTTCCAAAACAAAAATTAAAAATATTTAAATAATTTCGAATTTGAAAATTTGAAATTCAGAAATTATATAGTTTTGTGATTTTTATTGGTTTTTTTCTATTATTTGATATTTTTTATTTTGGATTTGGAAATTTTTTTTTTGTATTTTTTGTCAAAATCAGGTGAAAAAATACTCGAATATCATTGGTCAAACAGGACCGTGTGATAGATGTTATAAAGACTGGCGTTACAATTGTTAGATACAATTGTTAGATAAAAGTATAAATTGTGAACACACCAAAGTATCACTTTGCAGATGTCACCAAATTAGCAATGAGTAGGCTACTACCTATAACACACGCTATTTATAGCTATTTCATAATGGAGAGGCCTAATTGGTACTCGAAATACGTATTCATATACCTAATACAAAAATTGATCTGGAAAATTGGAGCGAAAATCGAAATTTGTAACCAGCTCAGATTTACCACACAGACAAGCATACTAGAACATGTATACCTGTCTGAATACATACATATTGATTTATTTTAGTTAATTTCAAATATTATTACATTTATAACTACCATTTTAACTTTTAATTTACAATGACAATCAAAAACAAGCTTAAAATCCTATTTAAATCTAATATTTGTACATTTTATTCAATTTGTTTAATAGGTATTTATTTAGATTCAACAATTCTACATACATATAATAATGTACGGTACTCATATCAACCTGTTTTCTTTCCTTTTCCCAATTTTAATGCACAGGACATGTATTTAAAACATTGTAGTAGTAATTGAATTTTTTCAGGAGAATTAACATCGAAGAAAATGGAAAATAACAAAGACTAAAAATCTCAAAATCTATCTTTTCAATCGTAACAATAAAATGTTTTGCAGACACATTTCGTGTCGTAATAATTGTAAAATTCGGGACTTTAATACTACAATATATATTTAAAATTTTCTCTTATTCATTTTCCTTATGACTGTGATATATAAGTTTTCGTATTTATATAATAATATTTAATTTTGATTAAAAATAGGCTTAGAATTGTTATTAATTGGAAGACCATGGTCACAGTCTTTTTGTCGGGGTGTAATCGAACGATTAAAACAATTGGTAACAGGCGTAATTTTCATTGTAACAGGATATCATCTTCCTTCTGTCGTTCATGAAAATCACTTTATGCTATATTTTTCCGTCGGTTTCAATCATTCGATGGATTCCGTTTTGTCGACGAACAGCGTTGTGGTTATTATTTTCCTTTTAAAAGTCACTTATTTTGAGCTCTTAAAGCCTTTCTAAGTTGCCGTGTTATTCTAGGCCATTTTTGCCCCCGTGACACATTCTGTTTCAAAAGTACCAGTAGTAATAGGAAATCTTAAAATAGATACATTTCTATCTACAAACGCATTCAGAAACGCACTTTTCCTGTAGATACCAGACAAATATTTAATTATTGCCATTTTGGAATTAAGGTAGTACCAGCATGAAATCACTTTTCGACAGATTTGGCCGAATTTTTTTTCTCGGGTTTATAATAGCTTTATTTATGAATTCCTAAAATTTCATAATTTTTGACCGTTTAGATCGCGAGATATTTAAAGACAAAGTTCGCGATTTTGAGGGTCATGTCCCATTTAAAGCATGTAAAATGTCCGGTCTCTCCAACTATTTTTTATGATATTATTATATATTGAAGAAAAAGTAGAAAAAAATGTTTATACAATAAAATTCTAAAAAAAAAATTTAGAAATTAATTTTCACTTTCGAGATATTAATTTTGACGTAAATTGATCGAAATTGGGACGTTGGCATAATTATTTCCCATTTTAAACGGTCAAAATTTCTGAAACTTTGGGAATTAATAGTAAGCATTATTAAATTCTTAAATTTAATTTTTCGTTAAATTCTGTCGAAAAAAAAATTGTACCATTGCTTTAACATAGAAACTGCAAATACCCATGCTGGAAATACCTTAATGGTAACAAAATTGCATGCAAATAACAATAAACCATAAATATAATTATAAATTCAAGTTAAAAACATTACTAAACTCTGTGAATGGTGGTGTGATAATACCTAATAGTGCTTCACATACAGGCACATGTTATTGTTATTTTGTTTATATTAAAATATTGGTTTGAGTATTGTGTTGTTAATTAATAAATATAAATAATAATTGTATTTTATTTTATAATTATTATTATACCATATTATTATCAAAACAATAATCATCATGGTGATATTGTTCTATGCTTTCAGGAAATTCATTTTATTATTATTATTTTTTTGTAAATATAGTGTAAGCTATATATAAGGTGGTTTGCTTTCTTCAGGTTGGTGAGAATAAAGTAATTACCTGATTCGAATTTGCCATATTACCCATTACGTATAAAACTAGACTTGATCTCATAACAAAGTTTTAAAGTGAAATTAAAATTGATGAAAAAACGAAGTTATAAGAATCCAAAGATTGTTGCCCACCTCCTTTTAACAAAACAAAGTTTTATATGTAATATCTATGATGGTACGGTGAATTTTGAGAATTCTTATTAAACTCCTATTAACCTCCTTAATTGGGATGTTGGTTATCTGATTTATACTCTGTATTGTAAAATATATATCAAGGTATAGTAAATTTCCCAAGGTTGTAACGTTTAGAAATATTGATGATACGACCAAATTTTGGAATAGATATTCATAAAATCATCAAATAATTAGTCCATTTTCGGTTGTATGCCTGTCTGTCCATCTGCAATCACGATAATTCAAAAACGAAAACAGATATCAAGCTGAAATTTTTAGAGCATCCTCAGGGCGCAAAAAGTGAGTCTTAGTTTAGTTCGTAAATGAGTTAAATAAATCAATTATTTCTTGGATCAGGTCCTACATTGGGTTCTTGTATGTTTGTTTTTATATGTTCTTTATAAAAAAATAAACAACTTTTGTTTTGTTCGAAACATTTTTTCGGAATCATCATTGTTTACTCATAAGGGCGCCAATTAGGACTTTGGTGTACATTTTTAGGTAGCCTCAAATAGTACTGATCTTGTGAAATATTCTCAAAAAACGTAACAAATTTTAGATAATACTTTCGAAATTTGTAGGACAATTCAATAATTAACTCAACTATCAACTATTTGTCGACCATCAAGCAATACAGAAAACTCATTTTTGAAAAAAAATGGGCTAGGTTTAAAGTATCGAAATCATTATTGAACTTTGTGGACACTATTTTTCTAATATAACTCACAGCATATAAAATCTTGGATAATGCTTTTAAATTTGAAGTGGTTCAGGCAGGCTAACAGGCCTTAAAAAAAAAGGCTTTCCCAAAGTCTAGCACAGCTATTAGCCCTTGCTCCAAAAGCCACATCCACCACGGTTTTTTTTATATCAAAATATATATGATGAAAACCAAAATTATTTAAATAAAAAAATACCACAATTTTATCACAGTAAGTTATAATAAAAAACTTTGTATTACACACTTCCTAAATATTCTTAAAAAATAGAATATATGGTCGCAGTTGGAAGCAGGTCCTATATAATTTACATTATATGCGACTTTTATTGTACATGATTTTATTATATTTAAATAACAAGGGAATAAAACAATTTAAAAAAGTAAATGGAAAATATACAAAAGAATAATAAAATATTATATAATAAAATATATTTTCATTTTTCATTTTAATATGAATAAATGAATTAGCTAGCGACAGATAAGTTCGTTACACTGCCGCTAGTGTACAACTCTCTTATAGAAAGATATTGTTTTCATTTCAAAAAAAAATTATAAATTTTACGATGGCATCTTTATCCGGGATATTCACGGGGAAAATATGTATGAAAGGGCTGCGTCAAGATTCTGTTTTTTTAACTTTTAATCGGAGGGATAGAAATGTACACCTTTAAAATTATTCTAAGCTTCCAGGGTTTCATGAAAGGCCAATGGAAATTTGATGGAAGGAGGCAAAAAAATCTATTGATTACTATTCTTTGTTTTTCGCTTTCCGGACTTACTTCAATTTTAGAGGATTATCACTCCCTTATGATTGGGGTTCCAGATCAATTCTTAATGAAACATACTATTAACTAATATTTAAAAAGAAATCGAAATTTTTATCATAAGTTATAGAACGTAAAATTTATTATAAGCGACGTTCAAAATCATGTAAACATTTGTAGAAATACTATCGACTTTAATGTTCTGAAACGTGAAATAACATAAAATTGGAAATATCGTTATGCATGTTAGCTAAAACGAAATAACTCTGCTTTCCAAACGATTATTTATCATAAAATTTGGTATAATTCGTTTAGTTCTTATTAGTACAATAGAAACACGAAGTAAGATTTTACAAAGTTCATGGTCTGGCTCCCAAATGCTATATCCTTGGCTTATTTTGTTTTGTTTTGCAATCTATTGTGCTTGCATTATCCACAAATGAAAAGAGTGCAGGGTAAGCAAGCACCACTTTTGTGCTTTCATTTATCAAATTGTTTTGTTACAAAATCGTGGTAAGGATGAAAAGCTCTATCAACCAAAGTTTAATTCATTAAAAATACTAGTATAAATTCTTTAAATAATTTCAACTTGCCAAAATTGATTTTTTCAGGTACACGATAAGAATTGCATGGCTTCTACTGCTATGCTGGTATGGCATAGAGACAGGTACTATATTATCTATGTTAACATAATAGTAATATTACAATAGTGAATAGGGGTATACACCAAAAGTATTGTGGGTACCGCCAACCAGGCAGCCAGTATGTACCTGACGCCCAAGCATTAGCTCGTCCGCCAGAACTATTACTAATCTAACTATTCCCTCAGTACACAGTATGCCGTTCGCACTGATACTGAAAATTTGAAGTTAAAAAACAAAGGGCTAGAGTATTTCAAAGTGGATACACATGAAAACAATCCAAAACAGTCTAAAACTTTAAGAAATTCAGAATTCCACTATGTAAAATATTCTAGTTAAAGCATTCATTCGAACGGGTAAGCTCAAGAGAATAGAGAATTACCATTAACTTGTTTATTTTTTTGCCACAAATTTATATATAAATGAAAGAATAATTTATCTAAAGTACATTTAAGCAATTTTTTTTAAAATAATAATTGGCGTTACTAAGACGATGTGTTGACATCACTGGCGTTTGAATTTATAGCTTAGAAAATTCATTTTCAATTGTAAAATTAAAATTTTGGAAAAGAAAATACTATTAAAACTATTGAAAGATGGAAAAATCTGAATGGAAAAATGAAAAACAGAACCTAAAACAGCGATAATTTAAACATGATTACCTAGGTCATTACAGCATGATTATACATGGTATCACCGTTATAAAACATGCTAGTTTCAACGTACATCTTGGTCATTCATAAAATATGTGGGGTATTTGTTAAATACTATTTAGTAGTTTTATTGCAGTTTTAGTGTTATACTAGTGTGGCATTGTTTTCTCTAAACGTGGAGGTCATTTCAAACAAATCTCTAAATAGTTTTAGTTGGCAATCTAGTGAAAATATGAATTTCAAAACAGGTCCTTCTCTTACCATATATGCATCTGTACAAATATATTAAAAGATCATTTGGCAAATAAAGAACCCTGTTACTTGGTTGGACAATTCCTTATAAGATGTGATTATTAATAAAGCTCACCATTGTGCAGGATCCTTTGTATACCTTTGCCGAATAACTATAATTTGTTGCATGTTAAAATACACGGATTTAAATAAGGTTAATGTATCATTGTCAGAGATATAATGTTATCCTCTATATAAGGTAAATGTACATTAATACGGGGTAGGACGTTGTTCCGGGAGTTTTTATACCATGTATATGAAATATACTAAGGTATATTAAGTTTAGTCCCAAGTGTGTAACGCTTAAAAATATTAATGCTATCAACAAAATTTTGGTGTTCATAAAATCACCTAATTAGTCCATTTCCGGTTGTCTGTCTGTATGTCGTCTGTCGTCTGTCGTCTGTCGTCTGTCGTCTGTCGTCTATCGTCTGTCGTCTGTCGTCTATTCTTCTGTCATCACGATTACTCAAAAACGAAAATAGATATCAAGCTGAAAAGTTTATAGCGTGCTGAGGACGTAAAAAGTGAGGTCGAGTTCGTAAATGAGCGACATAGGTAAATTGGGTCTTGGGTCCGTAGGACCCATTTTGTAAACCGTTAGAGATAGAACTAAAGTTTAAATGTAAAAAATGTTTCTCATAAAAAATTAAACAACTTTTGCTTGAAACATTTTTTCGTAAACATCACTGTTTACTCGTGAGAACGCATATAATGCGCAAATTGTATTATTATATAGGTATATCAATTATATGTGTTTGACAAATATGAATGTGTATGTGACATGTATGTGACAGAGTAATCAACACTGTCTATACATGGTATTTCAACAATTAATTCAGTCAATTGTTTGTTTTCACTTGTTTATTTAAAAATGAGAAATACTCAATACATTTTAATTTTCAAAAATAACAGAGCCTCTAGAAATAAAATATGAAAAAAAAAATCAAGTATTCAGTAATATAATATGCAATGATTTAAAACAAAATTTAAATAATTTTGTTTTTCAATCAAATTTTAAATGAAAATGCCCACTTACCTTAATTTCATTAAACAAAATAATTTTTTAATTTACCTATGTTAAGTGCATGTTCCGGAATTATGTACATCCATTACCGGAATCGGGTTTAAAGCAAAATTTTATCACGGAATTAGAGATAAACTTGAAGTTCAGAAAATTAACGTTGAATACAATAAATTAAAGACTTAGGCGTGAAAAAATGATCAAAAGTAATTCTCAATAAATCATTTTGTACGACAAACCAATTATTATGGTGAAAATAGTTATATTTATTTCAAAAATCAGCTTCAAAGTGCGTTATGCCTAAACATCCCGTAATATGGTACACTTACCTTAGTTAGAGGACATATAGTGGTATAGCAACATTATTATTTATAATGAGATAATATATTCATTCTATTTTACTATATATATTATGGCTCTGTGCATCTATTATTTATGTATATTATTTTACTATTTATGGCAATGTATTTGTATCTGTCTACTGGATTATCTATGTAAATTTTTATTTTCGGATTGGTAACCTTCATATAACGAATTATAAATATCTATTGTATATTACGAGCTTTTATGCATGTTTTAATTTCATACACGTGTACGCCTTTTTCAAAATATCTAAAGAAATACTGGTGGTTCGATAAAATTAAATTTTTCTCGATCATAATCACATTTAGACTATTAAACATATTGTGATAGGAACTCGCTTCTCTTGGAATATTTTAAAGTTTTGAATGGACAGCCGAAAAATTATACATCTTCAAGTGTGTCGGTTTTATTGCGTTGTGAGCAATTATTCTTCCTTGTTCTGATGGTGACAAGTTTGGAACTATGTATCACACGTTCTTTTTTGTTTGCTGGTTGGAAGGTAAAACCAAAAAATGTACAGCAAATAAAAGCGACCCCAAAACTGACATGTAGATAGGAAACTATAACTTTTTTTATCGATCAACATGCCATGTATTTTGAGAATATGCAAAAGAATACTTTACAATCTGTCAATTTGTATTTTTTGTCCAAAATTTATGTTTTTTCATTCAAAAAAATTAGCTTTTAATTATCAGAAGTTAAAGAAAATGGAGATAATTTAATGTACGTGCAAAGAAATTTTATTTTATGTCATAATAAATATCTTAATCAAGAAAAATGAAAGTACTGTACGCACATGTAAGGTTTGACTACTAATTCAGAAGTATGTCTTTTTTAAAACTTTTCTAATATTAATATTAAATTATAAAGTATAGATTTAAAATATCTGTAATTTTAAATTCTTTATACAATAAAACAAGTATTTGACTTCTTAAATTATTACTCTAAATTTTTAGAATTACCAATGCACCGACATGCGCATAGATATTGTGAGAGAAAAATGAGAAAAAACAAATTAAGAATAGAATTACACTAAACTGCAAAGCATCGTACAACAAAACTAATCATTATAATTAATTACTAATACAATTATTTGTATTTTCAAATAATTTTTATCTTGTTGTATATTTTTCCTTTTTTTGGAATGGTGTTTTTTTATAGCAAATCAACTACAAGTTGCACTGAATATTTAAAAAAATAAAGACAGAAGAAAAAAGCGTAAAATGAGCTTACAAAATTAAACATGCGCATAATCAATCATTCAAACCAGCAATCAAAGTCAAAAAAAAAATCAAAGCAACAGAGAAAAAAAGGAAGCGCTACATTTATAATATACGAAGATACGATATGAACATAGTTCCTACCGGGTGTCCTACGACTCTCTTTTTAATGGAAAAGATTCGCTGTAAGGTCCGCGCTAATCGTCTTTGCTTTACAAAAATAACTTGCCTTAGCTACTACTATATTACATTTAATATCTTCGAAACGATTCCGATTATATTCTTACCATTATATTTTTTGTAATCCTTAGTGGTTCTAATGTTTTCATTCTAGAATCATTTCAGTCAGAATTAGCTTACAGGTCACAATACACCCTTACAATTTTATAATAATTCTAGCGAGCTAGCTTCGTTGGCATTGAATTCCCTGTGACTCTACATCATAGTAAATTTACTTTGATCCTTGATAATAGTTTATTCCGAAATAAATAGTTAATCCTGTTCCGCCTTAGAAGAAATAGGGGACTAGCTTGCGAATAGATTACGCGTACCTTTTACAGAGAATAGCAATATCGTTGCTACTTAGAGTATTCAATAATATTCAATCACTTTTGGTTGAGAATAATGCAGTGATTCGAGTGATAACTTCACGACAAACTTGAAATTTAGTGGAATATAAAAATAAAATAAAAGATAGTAAATAAAATGATATTCTTGGTACTTAGAATAAAGTACATTTTTCAAAATAACCTTTATGGCATTGTAACTTTATCCAAGTAATATGATATATTTAGTTTGAGGTAAAAAATAATCCTTTAATTAAAAATTATTTATTAAATTTCTATGAAATACCATGATAGTTTTATTCTTCTACTAAAATAGTTACATAATCATATAATATAAATCCTAACCGTGCATATAGTAAAAGCAAGGGAAAATAAACAATGGATTCAATAAATTGTTTAAATACTCTGTGTAGATTTAATAAATTGGAGAAGTTTAAAAAAACACATTTCTGGCAGCCGCCTTTAGTTTCAGTTTTAAAAATTAAGAAAAAACAAATTTTTCGAAGAATTTTCTAGGAAACCATTTTTTTGGATTTCGAAAATCGTTTACAAAACTCGTTAGATGAAGCTATTTACAACTTTTCATCTGTCTATGTTTTTATGCCTTACGGAAAAACAATGATGCTCACGAAAAAGGGTTAAAGCAAAAGTCTTTATTTTTTTTATAGGGAATATTTGTTATACTTAAGCTTTTATTCTATCTCTAACGGTTTACAAAATGGGTCCTATAGGCCCAAGATCCAATTGGCATATATTGCTCATTTAAAAAACATAAACTGAGTTTTTACGTTCTATGAAAAATCACCTTGATATCTCTTTTTGTTCTTAAGTTATCGTATTTACGGAGGGGGCTCACCTATACCAAATTTTGTTTCTATCATCAATATTTATTTCTAACCGTTACAAACATAGGACTAAAACTAGTATGCCTTGATATATGTGTCATATATAGAGGGTATAAAAAGTAATAAGTAGTACAAGAATACATGTAACATGGTTGAACAGAGAAAATATTTGCATGCTATACTTTAATTTTTAAGAAGTCAAATACTTATTTTCTTGAATTAAGTTAAAGTCGATTTGGTCAAATTATCGAGAACGTTGACAAACGAAATATTTACAATTAAGTAATTTTTTTACTGTGTAGAAAGAAAATATTTTATCTGTTTAGTGCAAAAGATTCAATCTATATCAGTCTTGAACTCTATATGATTGTTTATACAGTTTGTATTAGTTGAAAAGTAACTTGGACGAGCTTATATCAGCCAAGTAAGCCATTTTCAATTATGTTACAGAACACAATTAAAAGTGTATATGAATGTGATCGAAGATTTGACATTTGGATAGTTTTTTTTTTCGATTTTCATTTATACGATAACTAGAAATATAACAATTGCCTATGTCAGTTTGATTGTATAGCAAAACAATACCTGTAGCAATCAGTATTTGAACAAAAACAAATTATATTTTACAAAATAACTATTTTAAATTAACAATTCAACCCTTTGCTCCACATAAGTTAATAAGTTTGATTCAACCTTGGAAATCCGCATCCTTTAGATTAGTACCCATCAACCTCTTCCGTTCGTAGCTTAAAGACATTTCTAATCAAATCAATGTTAGTTCAGTTACACGCTTAACTTGGAAAAAACTTTTCCGCTACAAAATAATCACAAAAAATTTAAAATTCATTGCTGTTTCTTAATTTTTCAGCGACAATTTTGCAATAACAAAACTGTGATGAGGATTGAGGTACCTGTAAATATTGATCGATGAAACGTCTCCCCACAGAAACAAAAATGTCTATCTTTTTTTACGAACACAATAAGTTTTAAAATGATTTAGAATATACGGGAATCGTTTGATGGTTCCAATTCTGTACATACGGAAATCTAACTCTTCATAAGACAAAAAGATGATTTTGTTCATACAGTTAGAAACAAAATTACTTTAATTTATTCTGAAAATTTTAGAACAATGTGTGTAGTTCTTGCAATGTCTTTTGTTGTGATGTATTATTATCCATAGTATTAAACTGTGAACAACAGTCTTTTGGAACAGATTTATTCGTAATTTTATAATAACTCTATGCATATTTCAAACTTTTTGTTGTTATAATATAATTTCATTTGTTGATAAATCTCTATTTTTCCATTGTTATAAAGGGTTTCAGAAAACGAAATCAATCTTTTTTTTTTTTACTATTATATAAACTAAAAAAATAATTCTTTACCATAATATTTCTATTTATAATATCAATAATTTTCGTGATTCTACCACTTTTGAAAACTATTTATTTTCTTATATAAAGGATGATACAAATAGTTTTCTAACTTTAATGTAAAAAGAACAAAATACAAAATGTACTCTTATCTTAATGATATTTTTATTAATCGAATAATAATTTAATTTAAACAAAACTGAAATTGGATCACCATTTAGAAGCAGAATTTTGATTTAAAAAAAACTGAGGCAAGAAATAGTTGTTAATATGACGAAAGAGTTTAAATATAAAATTTAAGAACCGATCAAAAAGAGGGGCTTATAAGTTTAACGTGTTTATCTGTGTGTCTGTCTGTGGTATCGTAGCTCCTAAATGAATGCACCGATTTTTCTGCCTATCTGTGTGTTTGTCTGTGGTATCGTAGCTCCTAAACGAATGTACCGATTTTGATTTTTTTGTTTGCAAGGTAATTTGATAAATGTAAACGGAAGAGTTGATTTTTTAAACAGAACACTAGCGATCAAATAACTTTGCAAACACAAAGTCTAAATCGGTTAATCCGTTTAGAAGCTACGATGCTACAAAGACCTGATTTTATGCCATCGCAGTTCCTGAACGGGTGAAACGATTTTAAAAATTTTTAATAAAGCAAAACTATCAATTAGTTTTAAAAATACAAAAATTTGCTTATTTTAGAACCATCCTTTAAATATATTATTCACAGAGTAAATAAAGTCATTAACCAAAGATTTAAATAAATGATAAAAATAATTATACTTTTAAAATCTAGATTCTTTTAAATAAAGAAAAAGAAATTGCATTAAATTTATTACAAATTACCAACATTAATTTAGTAGCAATATAAATGATTCATATTTAAGAAAATGAATTTCATGTAATTTATTATATTTATAAGTTTTTTTTAAATACTTTTTACGATATATAATGTAATTTGTTGATGTATATAATGAAATAATTGGAAAATTTTTAAGCGAAATGCAGTGACATAAAATACAGTCAGGTCATATAAAAGTAGTCTTTCCAAATATCTAGAAATCTATTAAACTTATCGTAAAAAATACTATTAACAAAAATTAAGACAAAAATAAATTTTTGGAATATACTTGCCTCGAAACTTGATAATATTTTTTTTTTGACTCGTTCAATCGTTCATCAACATTTCAAGCCATATTCACCCAGACTAACGTAAATAGAAAATAAAAAAATGCCTTGAATAAATTAATACTATTCTTGTGTGCGTTGTCATGGTAGGGACAATAAAATCGATGCCAGCGCTTCCAGTGAAAAATTTTGGCGATAAAGGAAGCTGTTATGACTAATTTATTCTTTACATGTTAACTTATAGAAAATGTCAAATTAAAATTATTGAAAAACAAAAATTAATTAAACTTAATGCATGTGAAAATAAGAAATCAAATTGCACAAATATTATTTTTCAAATGTAAATTAAAATAATTATTTATTTTAATTTGTTAGTCAATAATATTAAATTTTCAATGTAAGTCTTAAATGCAATTCATACAATTATCTATGCATCCATACAATTCTATAATTAAAGAAGTTTATCGTTACCATGGAAACATCTTCAATAAAACTCACGCACGGTGCGAATACATAGTGTTATTTTCACAAATACAAAAATTATTAAAAATCCATTCCATAAAAATTTTTGAAATACCTAAATATTGTTGATTTATTATTAGTAAAATCACTAACGACGTCAAAAAGTCAATATTGCAGTCATATCAACAGTTGCCTATATTTTACTGAACAGTTCACTCATACATTTGGACAGTATTGTTGTAAATTACTGTTGTTTATTAATATACATTTAAGTATTCAACTCCTGTGCTGGAGCCCTATTTAAACTTGTTATCGTAGTTCTACTTTGGCGTCTGGCAAATTTATTTTGCCAAAAGATATATTTTTTTTACAAACTTTTACAAAATGTGGTATGATTATTCTCAAATGATATTTACACATCTTTTATTTACCTGCTTCTGATGAATACAACAATTTGATAGATTTTCCCATTTCTTATCAATTACTAATATTCTCTGTCGTTCAGGTAGAAGACACATTCAGATATGAAGACATGAGGCTTCCTACAGAACATCTTTAGAAAATGAATCGAAAGAAACGACTTTCTTAACCGACTTCAAACAAAAAAGGAGGAGGTTATCAATTCGACTGTATTATTTATTTTTATATTTGTTACCTCAGAACTTTTGACTGGGTGAATCAATTTTGATGATTCTTTTTCTATTTGAAAGCTGGTGCTTCCCGTGTGGTCCCAGTTCAATTTGGTCCAGTTTTAACAATGGCATACATGAGAAAACCATGTAAGTCTTAAATTTGCATTAAGTATTTGCGCGACAAATGGGCGAACTTAATATCACGTCAACCGATATCGATGATTCTTTTTTTAGTGAATGTACTTCAGATTCACTAAAAATCCAAACATAGAAAAAAAACCGACTTCAAAAAAAAACTATTTCAAAACAAATTAATATGCACTAAAAAGTAAAAAAAATAATTGTACATTCTTCTGAGTAATAAACCATAGTCAAAATATTTTTTAGAGTTCTCCTAAGTAAAATGAATTAGTTGAAAGTAAATCAATTTCTTACGATAATATAATGTAGATACAATTATTGCTATTTTTGGAGTCGGTATCAGCCAAAGTAACAACTGTGACAGAACAGTTTGTTACATTAGCTTGGCTGACACCGACTCCAAAGATATCAATAATTGTAATTACATTATCTTATCGTAAGAAATTGATTGACTTTTAAGTAGTCTAATATTTATTATTTCATTTTACTTAAGAGAACTCGAAAATATTTTGATTATTGTTTGTTAATTTTTGTGCATAATAATTTGTTTCGGAACAGTTCATTTAAAGTCGATTTTTTTGTTAGTTAAAAGATTTTTTATAATAATAGGATTAAAAATAGGACAGAAGATGATGGTATAAAAATAAATGTTCGACAAATGAATGAAACAGAATGAAGTCAATCTGTGTGTAATAGAAATAAATATATAAATTCCATAATTATTGGTAATTTATAAAGTTTATAAATGAAGAGAAATCAATACTTTATAACATCATAAATAAAGATAAAATGAACGAAAACGATTGTGTTGAAAATCATATAAAGTATTATTTACTACAGTGATTTTCAATCAATTCAGCAGCCAACAACATTCCAAGTATATATTGTTCATATAATAATAATATATAATATTATATTTCTTATCTGTTTTCGATTGAGTTGAGAATAACGTGTAGCACATCAAAATGAAATAAGTGAATTTAAAAAATGGCTAATTATATAATGCTACAAATCTCAAAAGCCAATTCTCGTTATTTTCTAAAATATGTTGGTTCTAATTTCAGATTGATTGATTTTTTTTAGAAAAGATTAAAAATGAATTATATTAATATTAACACCAAGTTTTGGACATTAAAACAATTTTGGAATCCACACACATTTTTATCCTAATAGTTCTATCATTTTTATATTGTTTGTCATTATACTGTTCTTTCATTTGATTCACACTTGCCCTGCGATTGGACGGGAAATAGTTCAATTTTCAAAATTGCCCAGAATATACCAAAACCTTGTAAGAACTTGCACTTTTGGAATTTAGGAATAAAATATTGGATGCGGGCATAGCATATCAGAGTTGATATAGAAGTAATAAACAGGCTTCAACCTTAAACAAGTGAAAAAATACAGTTGATTAGAAAATCGTTTCTTTCTTTTACGTCATGTAAGTAAAAAAAGACAGCCACTCTTACACACAAAAGAATCTTTCTATGACTATCTTTCTTCTCACTTCCTCCGTGAAGCCTAATTGCGGCCTCACGGGTAAACAGTGATGTTTCCAAAAAATGTTTAAACAAAAATTGTTTATTTTTTTATAAGAAATTTTTTTAATTTTTAAATTTTTTTCCTATCTCTAACGATTAGCAAGATGGGTTATACGGACCCAAGACCCAATTGACCTATGTTGCTCATTTACGAACTCGACCTCACTTTTAACGTGCTGAGCACGCTATAAATTTCAGCTAGATATCTCTTTTCGTTTTTAAGTTATCGTGTTTACTGACAGACAGACAAACAGACAGACGATTTATGAACACCTATATCATAATTTTATTCGCTGCATCAATATTTTTAAGCGTTACAAACTTGGAACTAAATTTAGTTTACCTTGATGTGTTTCATATATACATGGTATAAAAAGCAGAATGCTTTGCAACAGGAATAACTAGACTTTTCAAAAAGTCAGCTATGAATGACAACTAATTCCATGCACACATTTGAACTGTATTATTGTATATTTCTATGGTTCTTTAATACTCACCTATTTATTTAACACCTGCGGGATGATCTTTAAGCCTGTTATGGAAGTTATATTTTAAACTAATGGTTGCGGCATGGTAAAATTATTTTCACAAAAGTCCCTCAATTTTATAAAAACTTGCAGAACCAAGTTAATTTAAAAAAAAAAACTTTCTTTTATCTTCTTACTAACTTGACAAGTTCTCGGCTTATTTATTGCCCTAAGAAGTGACTCTTTTGTACTTTGGTGAGAATATTCAATCTGTCTAGAACAAGTTTTACTCATTTAATAAAATTATATTTGATAAAGAATGTAATATTGTGAATTTTCCTGAAATTACAAAATTGATTTGTCAAGACAGCTTTTATGTTCTACCATTATTAAGCACAAGAATCATTTCCCAGGACAAATACAAACGAATGGTTTAACAATTCTGAAGTGATGGGTTTATATTATTTTTATTAAACTGACTTCAGTATAGACAAGATAATGTTTGTAATCGGATTTATATTATATTAAGAGTAAAAATATACAAAAAGAAGCTTATACCATCATGGATCAAAGTTTACTTAAAACATCTAACTTCAATAAATAATAATGATAATATTCTCACTTCAATAACTTTTATACTTGAATTACTTATTAAAGATTTTAGTCAAACGTTTCCTTCAACATATTGATGACGGTAACTATGACCTTCAAGGCATTATTATCTTTATTTTATCTACTTCGTTTACGTTGAGAGAAACCACCATCAAGGGATTGTAAAACAAATCATGTGCAAATACTGTTTTAGCAGTCCAAAACGGAACTGAAATGTATATTAGAATTTCTATGAAAGACAATTTTCATAATTGATCATTCTATATGGAACAATATCTTTACAGAATTAGCGGCTCCAAAAATATTAAAAAATTAGGTCTAGATAAAAGGCTTAAATTAAAGTATTTTTGTTGTCCATATTCTAGGATCTCTTCATCTTAAGTCAAGGTTGTTACTAGCAAAAATCTTGAAAGTAGCTTTTAGAACCATAGAACATAATTCAAAACAAGTGAAATCAAACAATTGACTGTCTTAATTGTTGAAATACCATGTAAAGATAGTGTCGATCACGCAATCGTTTGTTTTTTTACGTCATGTAAGTAAAAAAGATACAAACTAACTACATGATTTCGCTTAATTTTCCCCCTCATAAGTAAACAATTATATTTAACAAAAAATGTTTCAAACAAAAGTTGTTTATTGTTTTCAAAGAAACATTTTTTATATTTAAACTTTTGTTTTATCTCAAATGGTTTAGAAGACCCAATTGACCTATGTTACTCACTTACGAACGGCGGACAGTCGGAAATGGAATAATTAAGTGATTTTATGAACACCAATAGCAAAATTTTGTTTGTAAGATCAATATTTTTAAGCGCTACAAACTTGGAATTGCTATTATTTTCTGGAAATAGCTATTATTTATGTTTGGCATTTTTATGTTATTTTTAGAGATTTTTTTATATGAATCGATATTACGAATCGAATTTTGTATTAACGAGAAACTATGCTGTTTTAACGCTTACACTATTTTAATTTCACCCACACAAGTATCGTTTAATATTTTAGCACAAAAAATGTAACTCCATGAACCTTTTATTTAGCACAAAAGGTTGACGTTATACAGATATTAAAAACATAAAGGTGAAGAAAAGACAGATCGAACAGTGTTGATCAAAGTTTCAAATAGTATATTTTTTATATTTAATGAATTTTTAGATACAATAAAATCAGTTAAGAAACTTCTAGTAAACAGTTGCAAAAAATTGAAGCAGTTTCAACAGTGTACCAGTAAAACTATCTCTCATTCATCTCACAAAAAAAATTAGCTACTCAATCTATCAAAGCCAGAAACTTGTTGAGAGAAGTTGTCCAAGTTGCACCTAAAAACTTTTTCGATTTTAAAATTTCTGTTTCAAACCAAGCACCATATGATTGCGTTTCCAAATGGAAAAACTCTTATAATTTCGCTGTAAAATGAGTTTGTTTCTGTGTTTTAGAAATCAAATTTCATAAATCTTAGAAACGTTATAAAATTACCAAGTGTAGTTTAATTTTGATAAAATTGATGGCGGTTTACCGTATAAATCTATAAAAAATAAATAAAAAGTTATTTTTGGTTTAGGTGAATATGTTGCAAGATGTGAGCTCCCAAAGTTGAAAAATTCTGCTTCTAAAAATTTACCATGAGATTCGCATTCATTTAGGTGATTTTCGCAAAGATATTTTAAAATTAATAATAAAAAGCCCAGTGACACGTGGATATTATGTGAGTATGCATTTATTCGACAGCATAAATACTTGGAAACTCAACAAAACGGGTAGCCTGCCGAAATACAAACTGAAAGTTCAAAGTTTCGGGCGTGAAGTTGAAATGTTTTAAAGTGAAATCGGTTTTTGAAAATATTTAGAAATACCTATGCAAAAAATATACGCTTAAAACATTTCTAAGTAGACAAAGAGGTTTACATATTAGAAATGATTTCATTGCAATGGATCACCATAATGACTTCATATAAAAACCCGTTTCGCATCTTGAAAATGACTTAAAAAAATAATAATAATAATAATAAGATAAATTTTTGGAATATTATGAATATAAGAAATAAACTATTTTACTTAGGCGGATATTTTTAAAGATAATCTAATAAATTATAATGTGATTAATATCTTATACCACAAAACAACTACGCACAAAATCAATCAATTAACATAATAATTTATTATTCAAAATATTACTGTTCTAAAATATTCTATATTTATGATAACAATAATATTTGAACAGCTTGTCTCTGGCATTAATCATATTTCA
Source organism: Chrysoperla carnea (assembly GCF_905475395.1). Taxonomy (NCBI): domain Eukaryota; kingdom Metazoa; phylum Arthropoda; class Insecta; order Neuroptera; family Chrysopidae; genus Chrysoperla; species Chrysoperla carnea. Next base: position 56,925,674 of record NC_058339.1, read on the forward strand.
TAAGTTTATTTTTAAACATCTGACACATTTTTTGAGATGATATTAAAATAATAATTATTATTTTTTGATTTTTTTTTTTTCTTTTTTTATTTGTCTGTACTAAATCATTTTGCATTTAGGTATAATAGGAGAGAATGTTTTAAAGCATTTTTTAAATATGAAAATGAAACCATCCCTTTACTAAAGGATTATTATTCCTACAAAATATTTACATTTTGAGACTTTAAATACTAAACAAGCTATCGATGAAAAAAAGTTTTTATGATACAAGACATATTATCCATGATACAATTATACATAATGTATCATAGATCAGATTCCCGTGTACCTTAATCATCTCCACTAATTTAACCTGAAAGCACTCTTCTTTCATACAAGCTTTTTAAAAAACATCGATGTATCTGATTGAAACCTTGAAAATCTATAAAGTTCTCTTGTAGGAATATACTTCTCCGAGCGTCTAGTAACTGCATCCAGTATTTTTAATTACTCCGAGTGAACCAATTTTTTTTATCCACTTACAGTACGCTAACCTAAACAAGAATTCATTCAACAAGAATCAAAATTTAGTGCTGATCTATTATGATGTATCAGTGGTGCAACACGTTGATTGATTTAAGATGCATGACGGCGTGTCTTTTGTAACTAAATCTTATCGACATTATACGTTATGTTTAAAATTAAAATATCGCATTGAAAATACTCTTCAATAATAATTTAGCTTGCCTTCTAGTATCAAATTTGTCTGGATAATAATAGCTATCCTTATAGTAAACGAGTTTGTCGAGAAATTGAGAATGAATCAAGATACACGGTGTCCGGCGAGTGCTACACGTTATAAAATTTTATACAAAATATTTTCGTTATTTAAAATATGTTTTAAATTAAATAAATACATTGATTTATGGATTTTTTTTTTCATTACAATTTATATATAATCTAATCTATTGACTTTCTAAATATTCTTTTATTAAATTTATTGATTCTAAAAAAAATTCATAGAAGATATTGAAAAATATTCAAGGTTTTTTTAAATAAATACTTTATATATTTGATCATTTGTTTTGAATTTTTTTCTTTTAAATTTTATCTTGAACTTTGAATACATTTTTTTTTTCAAAATCTTTCAATAAATAAAGAAAAAAAAATTTTTACTCGTTAATAATTACTACTTTAACTTGTTAATTAATAAGTACTTTAACTAAACATTAATTAATTTAACTAATTATTAAAGCGATCCCCCAAATCATCTTGGAACACTTTCCAGTTATTCCATCTAAGTGATTCGAAAGGTATCTAATACATACTAATATAAATCAATATTTCCTGTTTTCTGTTGGCATTCTGCAATATGTTCTTCCGATTTCGACAGAACTTTGTCAACTTATTAACTTCACTTGCGCGAAGGCTATAGGCTATAAGTTATCTCGCTACGATAACCGTGGTTGGAGATTTGATGAACAAAAATAAATTTTCCTACAATACAGCATCAACTCTGATATCGACTATTGGCGACCATAAAAGTGTTAAGTAAGGGTTTGCTGGGTGTTCTAGTGGTATGTAGATACTTATATGCAACTACTCCAGCCTACAATCATAAATTTCGCAAGCTTGACTTACAGCAATTAACAAGACTCCTTACCCACCTGATACTAATTTACATTTCTTACATTAAATTCAATTTTTCTTCATGTGAACTCAAATTGCTTTGTTTTAAAGTGATTTTCCTTCATTGGAAGAATTGTTGGATATTTTTCGAATAAATCACCCATATTTACGAAGAAATTATAAATTTTCTTTACGAAATTAAATTTTAGCAAAACCACACCATTGCTATGGCAACTGGCCATAAAAAATATTTAAAAAATATTTAAAAAAAAGAAAGAATATGACACTTATGTGTACATAAATGATTAATTTTAAATCTTCGAGTAATATTTTTTTTAAATATTAAATGTTCAACAATACCAAAAAAATTACACAAAATTATTAAAACATGCTCGGTTCCACCACAGTACGCAAGAAAACATAAAACTAAAACAAAATGCTGGCTTGATTTTTTTTAAATAATTGTTATATTTAAAATGAGATTAACCCTACGAACATCAATATGTAAATTTTTATTATTAAATACATTTGACTCTTTCCTGTAATTATGATTTCCTCTTTTTTATTTAGATGTCCGAGATAAATTATGTATTCTTTATGGGAAAATAGCTGAGGATAAATATCCGTTTATGGCTTGGATGGGCACTTGTGGAGCAAGTTTAGTTGATCCTCATTGGATTCTAACAGCTGCTCATTGTACAACCAAATTTTTGGAAGTGAGTTTTCTTTCAAAAATTCAAAACTTTCTTTTCACGATTTGTTACTATTTATTAATGATATTACTGCTTTTTATGAAATAGTAACTATAACTATTATTATAATTCATTTCATTGTAGTATTGAATGCTATTTTCATCTAGAATTAAGAAGCGAAAATCGAAAAAATTCGTAATTGAACTCATAATCAAAAATCACATAAACCACATTTTCTCAGGCTACATCAAAGCGATCCAGACCTGATTTAAAACATTTAAAACACCTTCAATATATTAAAACAATTTCACTGCTGGAGAAGAAAGGGTGCGCTATAAATTAAGAGAATTATTAAGATTATATTATACGACTTAACTACCCTCACCCGCAAACCACTGCAGGCGTCTACTTTCTTATTCCTCATGCCTCATTCGATAGTTTCTATAGTCAGTCATCAAATTAGAAAGTTAAAGTTTGAACTCGACATTACACTGAGGCTCCCCCTTGTATATATTAAAATACTCAATTTTTGTACTAACGTTTAAGCCAAAAAATGGTATTCTTCATTTTCGGTTTATTGTACTATAGTTAACAATATTCCATCGTCAAATCGTAACGCCACGGATATCGTAATCGTGCCATCTACAAATATGTTAACAAAGTTGAATTTTGAATATATTCATTTTTTATATTAAAATTCTGAAGTTATATTCAGTTTAATGTCAAATTCGATTGAAATTTGAAGCGCGGATTTTCTTGTCTGAGCGGCACTATAAAAATCGCTGCTTAAAATAATTTATCTCATCTCACGAACGGCATGAATAAGGCATGCATGCTTTTGAAGAAAATTTAGGGTATGATAGAGATTATTCAGTCATTTTTTTGAATAAAAAATGGTGTAACTCTCCCATCCTTCAACTTTCTCTGTACCATTGAACATTTACTTTTTTTGATTTGAAAGAACAAACAAAATCAATAATTCGAATTTTAAATTACTAATAAACTTAATAAGTCAATAATGTTATTTTGTTTCCAGAAACCCAAGCCAATACATTTTGGAAGTAATTTAAGAGGAAAAGGTTGGAGTACAAAACATACAGCTGTATTTAAACACCCAAAATTCGTTCATAATAAAATAAAAGATCGTGTAATTCATGATATTGCATTAATCAAATTAGAAAATCCAGTACCAAGTGAAATTGGAACACCAATAAAATTACCAAATAATCCACCAGTATCAAATTATGATAAATTTAATGCGACAATGATTGGTTGGGGATATAATAGTATACCATTTTTAGCACCAAGTGACTATTTATTAGAAGCAAAACTCGTAATGGGTGGTAATTTACCATATACATTCTGTCAAATACCAGGTAAATTATGTAGTTTAGTATCGACAGATGAGGGACCACGTATGGCACCGGGTGATAGTGGTGGACCATTATTTTTTGAAGTTAATAATGAATTCATACAAATTGGTATTATAACTGTGTTGTGGCTGCATCCACTTAAAGCCTATATCAATGAATTTACCGATGTTGCTTATTACTCAAAATGGGTGAATACTATCATGTCCACACATTAAATTATAAATTGATTATAAATTTACCTTGCGGGCGACACAAAATGAAAATGGATATCGTCCGATGATAATTCGTTTATAAAGGATATACATTTTGCTCTTTAATGTTAATTTTTAAAATATAGTAATTATAATACTTAAATCTAATTTTTTATTTTGAGTGTTGTAATTTATTTGTGAATAATATAATGTATTTTTTATATGTTATATTTTTGTGTGTGTACATTATAGCGATTTATTATAAATATATACTATTATTTGAATTCTAAAATTGTTTATTTAATGTTAACCTTCAGTAGTTTGGTCATAAATTCACTTTTCTTAAGGATGTACGAGCGCCAGGGCAATTTTGAATAAAAGAGATTTGATTTTTTTATATGAAGTAGGGCTAAGTATAAATCAATTCTGAAAATTTTAGGGGGGTTGCCCGATTATTTACATAAATAAATGACTTCAAAAGTAGGCATATTCAACATTGGTCTTATGGGAAAACGGTAGATGGATGGTAAGTTTTCATAGATTTCTCCAATTAAAGTTAAAACTATTGAAAACAAAAAAAGGTGTGATCGACTATTTAAGGATGTGTGAGCACGGTAGCGCGGACACAAATTTAAAAAAAATATTTACAATTTTGACAGTGAATTATGGTATAACTTGACAAAATAAGACGAAAAGGAAGAATAAATGGTGAAGTTTTTATGAAATTTTAAAAAGTTGAAAATAAGATACAAATAATTTCAATCACAAGTCTAAACTTGCCTTGGCGCTCGTACTACCTTAAGAATTTAATCAAATATAGTGTTAATCAAGGTGTATTTAATTTGTCAAACCAATGAAATTTTTCAATCGATTGCGAAGCGAGATAGTTTCGCCTGTATCCCTTAAAAATTGTTTTTAGGAATGCTCTCAAAAATTAATATTAAATAAAACAAAGAATCAAGAAAATTTAGAAATTAAAATCTTATTTGCAACGACTTGTTGAAAAGTTAAACAAAAATACTTAATAATATACAGTTGTGTGTGCATATGCATACTCACAACGTCTAAGTATTAGGTACAATAACATAACTTATCACAAATAGTGCACGTATATTATAAACATGTGTTTATAAACTTGACAATAATAGCCAAACTAACTTAATCGATTTTAAGTCAAGGGAAATTTTCTTATTCAAGAAACAGAGTAGTGCGCCACTGCGGAACTAAAATTTGAATCTTCGAACAAACTGAAGCCTCTTACACTTATTTTCCATTAAATATTTCTTTTAAAAAATAAATTAACAGGCATTAACCAACACCAAGCAAAATAATTTCATACACCTAGGTGGTAAAAAAGGTGTGTTGCCAGAACCATTGGTATAGTTATCCCCAAGTTAGAAAACGATTTTTTTATTACTTATTCCATGAAATGTAATTCTTCGCATAAACTAAACCTGCCTCGAAATATTTGATATAATATTTTGAGAGCGACTCAATTTTGATAAAAATTCCTCTGGAATATTTTTTAAGTTGCAAAGATTACGTATCCAAACTAATAGGTTCATTCTCATGAAAGTGGTGAAAATATAAACTTTTTTGCATTCTTGAGAAACATGATATGCATTGTTACCTATATGTTGCATTATTGAAACAAGACGAAAACTTGTATCATTTTCTCTTAGTAAACATGTTTAACTGTACATTCACGAAATTTACAGACAGTAAGTAATGCTATGATACAATTTGAGGTAAAATTTAATTACGATAAATAACCACTTGTGTATTATATGTGGGTATATTCGTTACCTTCAAACACCGCGTTTATTTATTGGCAAGGTTTACAATCATTGCTAGCAGATGCATATACAGAGTGAGTATTAGCCATTATAGTTTAAAATTGCCCACTCTGTATACTAGAGATTTTCAAACAACAATTTTTTACTCCATAATTTTCTTTCGATTTCGAAATAATGATTTCTGTATCACCTAGAAAATTGGATTCGATTAAAGTGTGACAAATATTTAAACAAAAGTTCATAGTGTACGAAGATCTTTCGAGAGTCAAACAAAATTCGATGTAGATTAACGTTTTATGTAAATCAGATCAAATTCGACCGTTTTTGAATTAATTTTAAATTCAAATGGCTAAATCTCTTTTGTATGTAGTTCAGATAAATGCTGAAATTAACACATTTTTAATCTAAGATATAAAGAGTGGACCAAGTAAAGTAGACTGGAAATTTTATTTCTGCAAATTCATCGTTCCTACGTGATTTACATCTGGTTTTACAAAAATAAATGTTAAACCTTTATATCTGGGTAACAAATTATATATAAACTTGGTTGTTTATTTTGTGCTAAATAACACTCATTAAATCGTGGTGCAATTCTAAACCAATCTGTATATTAACCAACGTGATTTTTTCGGGCTTTTATCGTATGATAATAGACAAAAACAATGTATTTGTGTGCTTGGTGGTATATTGTATGTACTTGAAACAGAATTGAGAATTGGGGATTTAAACATAAATTGATTACAACCTCTTTGTAGTACATGTTAAGGTGGATGATGCGATATATGTACTAGTGTTTATGTTACTATAGTTGTACTTTACCCTTATTTGACCACCAACCAAATCGTATTCATTAGTATACATTTATTTTGTTGTCATTCTAATGTTTATAAATATTCATATAGGTTTCCGTTTCATTGTTTTATTTTGTCAGATTGATTTATTTAAGGTTGTTGTCGTCCTTCAATATTGTAAAAAAGTTTTGGATTATATTCACGGTAAGAGTATATAAGCTTGTAGTGAAATAATGTGTAATGTTTATCTCTTTGTACCACTCAACTTTTTATCAAACAATATATAGTGTACGAAGCTTTATTCAAAATTCAGCATACATTTTGAAAAAAGATCTTATTCAATAATTCTTTTCAAAAAGATTTTATGACGTACAAGCGTGCAGCTGCCAATAATCTCTCTATCTTTCATATTTTAGGGTTAATTATTAATTCTTGAAAAGGCATGCGGTAGAAAATTGGAGAACGTTTTCTGCCATCATCTCCTATAATATATAATAATATTATATGCATATCATGCAGATGTAATATAGGAGAAGGCTATAATGCTATACGATAGTAATATAGCTTTAATTAAGTAATGATGGATGTTCGTAATTGCATAGTTCTACACTACCTACCACCTATAAATAACATGAAATCTTATTTAGATAAAATAAATTTGTCAAAAATAGAACCGACCAAGAAATAAAGAATAATTTTAAACTATCGACCATAATAATTTCTTTGTGAGCAATTACGCTCACTGCAACATTTGCGAAAAATCGGTTAGTCGGTTACTTAAAATTATTTCTTACTTCTTCGTCAGTTTTATATATTTTACAAAAAAAAATTTTATATTATACTTTTAAGTGAGTTTAGTAGGTAAACTTGATGAGGAGAAAACAAAGTCAATTATACGCATTAGCCCATATCCCAAAATATACTGACAATGAAGCAATTTTGATGAAATAATTATCAGAACAAACAAAATTTCGAAATCAGTACACAGTTAGGGATAAGATCTGGGAACATACATAACAATCGGTTCACAGATGAAAATTCTGTGGGGGTTGCCATTCATTCATTCCTAATTTATGGTACTAGCCTCAAAGTAAACCCTATCCAATAAAAGAAAAATTATCGCAATCGGATTACTCAATAAAAAGTTATGAGTGGTCATATATTTCCTCCTTTTACTTTGGTTCAAACACCGAGTGAGGTTTTGGTTATTTAATTGTATACATTATAAACAAATTAATGAGAACCTATTCCTAACTTCGGATCCCTAACTCTAGACAGGATGCGGGTGAGAACCTGGTTAAGTCAAAGGACGTCGTATTTTATACCCCAGGATCTAAGTTGCAGTATCTTCTCTGAAAATCTCTATCTGTGTTTATCATTTAGGCTGCCGGATCACTGTAGCGTGTATCAAGCGGAAGTGATTCATGAGGTATGTGAATGTATAAGACTGAACATCCTTAGGTGCACTGACATAAAAATCTTCTCAAAGGTAGAACACGACTGCCATGCGTCCTTAACTGAGCTGACGAAACAAATGAAAATAAAACTGGAATGGGTACCGGGACACAGAGACATTCCAGGAAATTGTGAAGCTGACGAGCTTGCTAGAAATGGCACAAGCTGCCGGACACAAGCATCAAAAAATATCCGAGAGTCATTTTGCGAACTGAAAGTTGCTCCTCAAAGAGGATATCTTAAAAAAGACCAATCATAGATGGAGGGAGGAACGTACTTGTGGTTCTACAAGACAGATTTGGTCTGAATACAATCGCAGGTGTTCCAAAGATCTTATATTACTTCCAAGGGCCTCTATTAGCAATGTTGTTTCGGCTACTACAGGGCACTGACTGGGCGGTAAGCATGCTGAACGCCTAGGCCTGGCAGTGTATCACGACTACTGCAGGAGCTGTCACAGTGGTGAGGAGAAGGAGACAATGTCTCATCTTCTCTTTCACTGCCCAGCTCTTGCCATAGGAAGATGGGCTTACTTGAACCAGCCTCTCTTTGAAGACCTCTCCGACCTAAAATCCGTCTACGTTAAAGCACTCCCGCTGTTCTTAAACTGCTTCAAATGGTTCATGGAGTAGTGACCGGGGATGGGCCAACCCTTTTTTGGTATCACAACTTACCCTAAGGTCTAAGTGTGTCCCACCGCAAGACAGCCACTCTAACCTAACCTAACCTAAATAAATTAATATTCAATTAAGTTTTTTCGATTAGATATTTTCAAGCTATCTCTGAAAAACAACAAGTTTAGGAGTTCGCACATATCAGTTAATACAATAACATAAAGAAAAAAAAACTTCGTATCGTAATAAGTAGAATATCTCAGCCAATTTTAAAGCCAAAAAGTTAAATAAAAAAAGAAAATGTACAAAATTTCGGCAGAGAAAATGTACGAAGTTTTAATATGTTATTACTTTCAAAAGCCGCAATTTTCAAATACCTTTAATCTCACCGCGATGCTAAAATTTAAAACTTAAAATCTGTATTACTTATACTCAGAAAGTGAATAAAACTTGTCTGTGTAGAAATAAGGTTGTTGCACTTGATTATTTCTAGTCTATGTCAATTTAACAATAAAAGAATAAGGTTTAGTAAAATTTTGGAAAAATATCAAAACATTCATACAGAGTAAGATTAATGATAGAAAGTTTAGAAATATTTTACATATATGTATGTATAAGATGTATGTATGTATAATTTATATATTATCATTTGTTTTCAATATCGTTAGATATAGAAGACAATTTATATTGTAGTTTTAACAGTGAAATATTGTAACAAGTAACAATAACAACAACAACAGCAAGAACAACCTAGTGAAGCATCTATCGTTCGATGCTGTTGGTGACAGCTTGTTTCTCAACATATTGCGTAGGATTTAGAATACATCGAGGAAAATATATATATAGGAATTATTATATACATATAATCACTATTTCATATTAAAACCACAAAATTATAATTACTTCAGCGAAATTATGAAAATAGGTAAGTTATTTAAACAAAGAAAAAGAAGTGAAAAACACAGTATGTGGAAATCGAGCCCGGGTTTTCTAGAAAGCCAGTTTAGTATCTAGATGATCGGTCTCTACGTCTATTTGTTATAGCATCCAGTATACGAGGGTTAAACCTTTAACTTCTTTGTTATAACTCCGATTGACATAAAAATTTGACGATAAGTAGATAAGACTCTAAGAAACAAAATTTATATGATTCCGAGTGGTGCTAGGCGGTGGTAACCACTACTTCTATTGGGTAATAAAATATATGTTGAAAATGATAACGGGAATCGATCAAGGGATGATATGTAAACAAAAACTGCCATTAAAGCATATTTCGAAAAGTCAATACTTTCTGAGTTATTGGCGATTGAAGGTTTCGTTGAAAAAAGCATGTTTTTACCAGTTTTTCTAGAATAACTAAAGAAATTGACTTATAACGAGAAAAAGCTTTCTGCAACAAATTAAGCTTATAAAAAAACGAAAAGATTAATGTATATCTTAGCGGTTTTGATGGGATATTTGTTGAGATACAACTGGTTGAAGATAACTGCCTTTAAACAACTACTGAAGTATTTGACGTCAAATAACTGAAAAATTTGAAGTTTTATGAACTTTTTAAAATACAATAAATAACTTTGAATAAAAAGACTTTTTACAAAAAAAAAAAAAAACGACTCCAAAAACAAAAACAAATGAATATGCAAATTGTGACATCAACTGTGACAGAACAGTTTACTCCATGAACTTGGCTGACACCGACTCCAAAAATAATAATTGTAACTACATTATATTTTCGTTATTTTTTACTTTTTACTGCATATTAATTTGTTTTTTAATTGTTTTTTTTTTTTAAACCCGGTTTTTTTGGTAAAAAGTTTTTTTATTTTATGATTGTTAGTGCATCTGAAGTACACTAATTAATTTGTCACTAAAAAAAGACTCATCGAAATCAGTTGGCGTGATACTAAGTTATTCGTCCAAATGTCACGCATCTACTTAATGCAAAGTTGAGACTTATATGGTTTTCGCTGAGATGTTATTGTCAGAATTGGACCAAATTGAAATAGGATCACATGGGAAGCATCAGCCTTTAAATAAATAAAGAATCATCAAAATCGGTTAACCCAGTCAAAAGTTCTGAGGTAACAAACATTAAAAAAAATACAGTCGAATTGAGAACCTTCTTTTTTTTGTTTAAAGTCGGTTAAAAAGAAAAAAGTTCGAAGTCATTTTCACAAAAAATTAACGGAGTTATAATGAAAAGATAGTTGCTTTTACATGTTTTTTTATTCAGTACAAAAACTTTGAATTATATAAAATTATAGAAGAATTTTTTACTATTATCTCTATAGAGCAATATAATTATTCGATGTTCCAAATGTTGAGGCAAACATATAATGTCAGTATAAATTAGATTTTGTGAAATGTAGAAAAGTGTAATTATTATTATAACAACATCTCTAATATAGAGACTTCACGTCTTAATACTTATCAAATTCCTATCAAATTCAATCAATATATACCTATCAAATTCAATCTTCATGTCATCATAATAAAGGATGTCCCAAAATTCGCGTAATAATTAAATTAGATCAAATCACCGTTTTCTTATCAAAAGTTTTTTAACTTTTATTAATTCATAAAGTTTGCAGTATAAGGTAATGTAATGGGCTCTATAGCCTAAGTGTGTCCTTCGTGGCAGCCAGTATAACCTAACCTATTCTAAGGTAATGTATACACTAGCATATCGAGGTATAATTTTATATAGAATCTCAGGTAAAATTCTAATATCTTGATTGCTTCTAATATCTTTTTTTTTTTTGTCGAGATTTGCATTTTGTATAAGTGTAGTTGAATAGTGGTGACACGTATTTGAAGTTTCCCCTTAAAGGCGTAAGTAATCGCAAACTTGATATCAGAAACCTCAGGCTTCAAAAACTCCAATAATGTTAAACCCAACAATTTGGGCATTCTATCATGATATAATAATCTTTCTATAATTTTTATACCATGTACCTATATATGAAATATATCATAGTATATTAAGTTTAATCCCAAGTTTGTAACGCTTAAAATATTGATGGTACGAACAAAATTTTGGTATAGGTGTCCAAAGAATCGCCTAATTAGTTCATTTCCAGTTGTCTGTTTTTACAAAGTGAGGTCGAGTTCGCAAATGTGCAACATAGGTCAATTGTGTCTTGGGTACGTAGGACCCATCTCGTAAGCCGTTATAGATAGAACAAAAGTTGAAATGTAAAAAATGTTTCTTAATAAAAAATAAACAACTTTTGTTTGAAACATTTTTTTGTAAACATCACTGTTTACCCACGAGGGCGCAAATGAGGTGCAAATTTTAGAGTATGTATTAATATGGGAATATCAGTTATGTATGTGTGGCTATTTAAGAGTGGATATCTTTCTTTACCTACATGACATCAAAAAACAAGCGATTTCGTCATCAACACTGTCTATAAATGGTATTTCCACAATTAACTCAAGTCATTTCATCTCATCACTTGTTAAACTTATCCTTACCCATTTGATGACGCTAAATTACTATTTCAAATATAATTTATACGAAAATCACGAGCTGTAACTGCTTAAGTTAATTTTTTTTAAAACCTTGGTGCCGTCTTCTATCTTTTACTGTTAACATTTTACGAGGCAAATGGACAAAAATTTTGAGACACCCTTTCTTTATGAGTATAGTTATTTAGTATATTTCATTTACAGGTAAGTAGATACAAGAATATTAAAGTTTATTAATTTAGACATAATCATTTCGTTGGCAATAACATATTATGAATGAGTTTAGACAAAGACAAATTGATATATTATTTTTGTTAATTGTAAAAATAAAATATTTTCATTTTATATTGTTTAATTTTACATACAAGTTGTGTGTTTAAGTGTTTAAGGTTATATATTATATAGGTTATATATTAAGGTTAATGGAGAGATCTCGAAGTTGCAAAATTTTTGTTCGTGTATCTCGCGAGATAATTAGCTGCAAAGCGATTTCGAGGGTCATGGCATGATTGTCTTCCCAGTTACTTTTATACTATGTATATATGGAATATATCAAGGTATACTAAGTTTAGTCCCAAGTATATAAAGCCTAAAAATATGGATGCTACGAACAAAAGTTTGGTGTAGGAGTTCATAAAATCACCTAATTAGTCCATTTACTCAAAAACGAAAAGAAATATCAAGCTGAAGTTTTCATAGCTTGCTCAGGCCTTAAAAAGGAAGGTTGAATTTGTAAATGAGCGCCATAGGTCAACTGTTTACCCTTCAGGACACAAATCAGGTTCAAATTATATAGTATGTATTATATATGAGAATATCAGTTATGTGTGATTATTTACTTACATGATGTAAAAAAAAAAAAACGATTCCGTAATCAATACTGTCTATACATGGTATTTCAACAATTAACTCAGTCAATTGTTTGTTTTCACTTGTTTTTACTTATGCTATAGTTTTAAAAATAATATCAAAATTTTTAAATTTTATTTATCAATTAAACCAAGTCAATTTCAAGGCCTTTAGAGTCGAATAGTATGGTTTTTATTAGGATGTCCGTGTGTGCACATGTATGTATGTATGTATGTATGTTCGGATTCAATTTTCGACTCGCCTATCTCGAGAACAAATGATGATATTGACATGGGACCAATTTCATTCAACGCATATTTAGAGCAAAATCAATCAAGCCGTTTTTTGTACCGAATTAAAAAATGCATAATTGTGATTATTATCACTTATCATTTATATAGTTTTAACGTCATCGGGAGTGCAGGGGGGTTCAGAAAAGAAAACAAAATTGTTTAGGTACAAATAACGAATCTGCTTTTAAAATAATATTATAATAATAATATAAAAAATATTAAAACATAATATGATATTTTTTTATCCTTTCCACTGAGAAGTTAGTCGTGTGGATTTTTCGGGTCGCACCTAGACCGCTTTTTAATTTTTGTATCATTTTCATTTTTACAGTATCATAATATCTACATTAAAAATCGTTTATAAATTGCTTATCAATTACATTTTAAATTATTCTGAAGATCAAATAGTTATTAACAGGAAGCGAAATCGTCACATGAATATATAAATTAACTTCAATAAAAATTTGAGAAAGTGAAAAAAGAAATAGTTTACATAATATGCTTTGAAATAAACCAATATAGTTGAGATATTAATATACATTCTAAATATAAATCTTAATAAATTAGCGTTTTAAAAATAAATTGATATTATACACAAAAATAAATTTATTTCATTTATCAATCAATTAATCGCTTATTCGAAAATATTTTTTTCATTTATTTATTCATTTTGAAATAACATTTTAACATCTTAACACGTGGTTAACACGTTTCTGTCTATTAGGAAATGTCTACTATAGACCTACGTCGTAACACACTACTCTCAGACATAGGAGAGTATTATTATCCTTTGTCCAAATATATCAAAGGAACAAAGTATATTATAAACCTAGAAAATCTGCGATTTTAGATAGAAATTTTTTGCCAATTTTAAGTTTAAAATTACTATAGCGGTAAGCGTCTTACATGTAAAGCTTAAATAAAAGAAAGGAAGGAAATTTTGTAATCATGTTTGACTCTTGACTATCTTCTACGATAAAGATATTTTTTAAATCATTTGTATTTTTCAAAAATATATTAGTTTGATCCGATCCAGACTTCAAGTTAATAATCTATAATATTTTCATTATATTTTGGTGGTTGTTCCAGGAACCGGATGATTAGATAATGGTAAGATACAACATGCATATAAGCTAAACAAATGATAGCTGGGTAAATGCCACAAAGTCAACCTTCTTAAAAACTACCAAGAAATAAAATTTCTATTTGAAATACTTACCGATCTCTGCAGAGAAAAAAGGCGATATTGGTAGCTCAAAGATTATAAAAATGCCATACCTAAAACAAAAAAATTATTATTTATCAATGTGTTAAGTTAAAAAGATATCCTGCCCAGAATCAAATGTTTTAAAATTTTAATGTTTGACTGAAAACTGAGTTCAAGTCGTCAAATAGGCTTAAAAAATTGTATTGATGTTCATTACCATGCATTTCTTTATAACTGCATTTTTAAGGTGAAGCAATCTACCTACGTTTATAAATCTAAAATTACTACAAAGAAAATGCCAGTTTAAAAAAGTGCCTTTCTGGATAAGCGACACCAGAATACACATTAAATAAAATTAGCAACTATTTCTTTTAAATATAGTAAATACAATTTTCTTTTAGCCTTGTTAAAAATGTTCATTTTACAGATTTTATGATTAAAATTTTGGGGGATTGATGACTGCAAATTTGGGGGACTTAAGAGGGGTACTAAATGCAAATAATAATAATTTCTTATGTAAACAATTGACTGTCTTTTCTCTTTGTGTTCAATCCTTTAAAAAATTTAGAGAGCACTTGAATTACTTGATATGATGTCAGTCTAGACTATCTTCTACTGATCTATAAACATGGTGTCAGTCAAAATAAAAACTAATTGAAAGTAAATAAATATTCAAATATAATAAGTAATAATTGGATGAGATTCCGTTGCCGGCGCTGAAAATGAATACGCATATTTTCTTATGACTTTATTAGCTTTAAAATGTAATCTCTATACATTATAAATGCGAAAGTAAGGATGTTTGTTCGTTTGTTTGTTTGTTTGTTTGTTACCCTTTCACGCTAAAACTAGCAAATTATTTTAATGACAAATGAGCTATAATTTATAAAGATATATTTAAAAAACAAAAAATAAAATAAAATTTAATCTGATATTAACTACTTCAAATTTTTACAGAAATCTCTAATTTATGGTTCAAAATGATGATTATAGATGAAGCAGATCTATATAATCATCATTTTGAACCATAAATTAAAGAATTCTGTAAAAATTTAAAAAAGTATATGTCAAACCATTCATGGCCAACTTTTCTGATATACTCAATGAATTATAACTATTTTACATTTAACAAAATTGAAAACTGTGCACATCAAGAGAGGTGGAGGCTATAAAGCGGTGTTTTTTACTTTAAAGCCTAGTGAAACGGGCGGGTATCAGGCTAGTTTAAAATATAATCTAAAATCACAAAAGGGTTGTTTTTTTGTTTTTCAAAATTAAAAAAAAATGTTTTCATAATAATAGAAAATGAAGAATGATGTCCTATGTCAATTTTAATTCTATAATTAAAACAGATGCTTGACTCAATATGATGCATTTGTAACATTTGCAAAACTTAAAGTACATTTTATGGCCACAGAAATATTCATTAACGAATTATTTGAAAATATTCATTGCTGGCACAGAGTTACTTTCTAAATAATAATACATTACCAATAATAATAAAACTAAAATTCATAATAATTTATTTTTTTAAGACATAATGTGTTTGATTATTTATTTTACCTAGATAATAATTTCATAATTTTTCGATGTAAAAATGACAATGAATAAATATTAATTTTATTATTAATAACATTACCAGACATTTATATGTCAGTTTATATTATTTATTCAAAACTATATTTTATTAGGAACGTTAAATTTTTTTGAAATAATTTATTTGTATTATTGATCACCATATTTTATTCTAAGAAATTTCCAAAAAATTAATTTTGATTTTGTATATTTTATAAATTTTTATAAGACGTGTTTTGAAATTTTTATTATTTCTCAATAAAACATATTTTCAATATTATAATTATTTATTATAGACAATACTTTGGCTTTATGCTACAGACATTTAAACCAAGGCTTAAAGTGGTTCTATCGGTAATAGACTTTGCATTCAGAATTTAATGAAACTTGGCATAGTTCTCCATTATTATCCTTCAGAAAACTGAAAATCTGAACGTCCAGTTTTGTGAAATAAAATAAAATTTGTAATTTCCCATAAGGATTAATGTTAAAATATTTTGAAAATATCTTTTTTTCAGTTCTCTGAAGGCCTCTAAAAATTTAACTGGTTAATTATGATATAATAATGGACAACTATGCCAAGTTTCATTAAATTCTGAATACAAAGTCTATTACCAATAGTACTACCTTAAATCACGACAATAGAAGTTTTCACAGGTAGCCATAGTACCTAAGTATATCAGTTAATGGGCTTACAAAAGGAGCATTCAATTTCAGGCAACTCGCAATAACTGTGTGCCCATTTGAACTTCAAGTTGCTACATTTGTTTTATACTTGAGCTATTTTTTTCAGGGGTGTCCTCAGTCTTTTAAAACTATAAAAGATAATTCTGATCAATAATTTTTAGAAAACTAATGATGTTATCGAAAAAATATTCCAAACCAAAATTGGTTATTTTTTATATTTTGGCTTTTGTTCTATCTCTAACAGTTTACAAAATGAAATTTTGTGTATACTCGTGTAACTACGCAAAATAGACAAACTTTGAAAAGCTGTATCTCCAAAACTATCGGTCCTATAAATGGTTTTTTCACAAATTGTTCCAAATTAAACCTGCTTTAAAAATGAATACCATCATTGAAATAAGGTCAAAATTTACGACACGTTTCTTTTTTTCGACTTGATCGGTTCGTTTGTCGAGTTCGAAAATTTAGATTTATCATTGCCTTTACATTGCAAACAACATATCAAAAAAATAAAAATACCTGGGTGGATGCAGGTTCATCCACTTTTCATGTATAATTTGACTGAATCACAATGTGCACATAAAAAATTGTATATAAGTTACATGAATATCAGTTCAGCCTTTCAAAAGTTGTAAACTTTTTTATCGGGGGTTTATCTTTCATTAAATTTATTAGATACTTCAATCTATTTCCTTCATGCAACCATAATGTCTCACAGCGAAGTGTGGCGGGGTACAGCTAGTAGTGTATAAAAAGCTAAAAATAGTACGGTAAGTATGAATTTTATTTATAAAAATGTCATAATATTTCAATATAAGTACTTGACAAACTGTGTTCATTCAACCAGACAAGTTTACAAGGATTACACAATTGGTTTTGTTCAAACAACATATTACAGTAAAAAGTCTAAAAGTTGTAATATGTGAGAAAACTAGTATTGCGGCAAACAAGCATATCTTTTACTAATAAACCATTCATTCAGTTTTTTATTTTCAAAATAGAAAAAAAATAATAAAAAATATTCAAAAAGAAAATAAATTTTTTTATTATCTTTTTTTTCACAAACAATAAGTGAAAAGTTTCTTTAGCTAATTCAAAAGCTTTTCATGAAATTAAAAGATTACTGTACACATAAATGAAGAATCGAAAGGACCCCCCAATATAAGATAGGAAAATGGCTTTCTGTGAAACTATTTCCAACAAACCCTAAAATGTTCTTTGTATCATTCTGATCAAAAGCTCCCATGGACACACAAAATTTTCAAGGAGTAGTTTTCGAGCTACGAATATATTATAGTTTTTGTATAAGACTAGGAAAATTACTTTGTGTAAAAGTTTTTCAAACCTGTCCCAAAATGTTCTCCAGATCGCTCTGATCAAAAACTTTCACGGCCAAAAATTTTTGTAACGGGTAGTTTTCGGGCTGTATAACTATAATGTATATGTAGCTTTGAAAGCCCGTGGTCGTGAGAGCTTTTTGATCAAAACGATCTCAAGATCATTTTGGGGGTGGTTTGAAAAAGTTTCACAAAAAGCCATTTTCCTAGCCCTAGGCCCAGTAGATTCATTTTTGAGAATATTGTGAAAGCACGTATTTTGAAAATTTGGAAATTAGACAGTGTGTCTTAAGAATCCTTCATGATTACAAAAGCTTATTTTGTTGAATTATAAAACCCAATGTTAGCATAATTAAATAATATTTTACAGTAGAAAGGCATATAATCCATATTTATTTACTTTTTAAATAGTTTTTCTGGATTTTACGCTAAAAAAAACTGATGATTGATATAATTCAAAAATATTTTTTTAATCCGTTATCATTTTAAAAAATTTTTGAAAACGACTGTAATATTCGCATTCCTAGGCCGAAAATGACTTTTTTCATATGAAAACTCATCATTAAAGAGTACAAAAAAATGACCTCTGCATTATTACCTATCATAAAAGTAAAAACGTCAAAGTCGCAACAAGAAAATTATGTCTGTGACGTCAGTATAACAACTATGATTCTTAAACTAAAGCACAATTAAGAGTAAACAAAATAAAAATATTTTGAAAAAAATACCATTTCAATAAAATTCAAATAAAAGTTTAATTGTGTTAGAATATCAACACATTCTTTCGGGAAATAGTAGTCCCTAAAACGGATATTTTCACATTATAAGAATTCATCTTTCAAGTGAAGTGACTAAAACATAACGAGAAAATTGTTATTATGTTAACTTTTTTTTTCATTTAAACGTCACACTGTTATGTACATTTATTTGGCAGATGTTTATTTCCGAAATATCAGTCAGGTTGTCTGACTTAGACGGAAATTGTCTTCTGCTTTGTTTATATAGATCGTAGAATTGAAGTAAAGTTTAATTTTTTTATGTTTGATATGGTTTAATAAAAATCAATTTCTCTTTACAATCTATAAAGCGTGATTATTATATGTATAACTAAAAGGTTCCGTATTCAGTTGATCTATAATCTGGAGCTTCGTTCAAACTTAAAAATTTTAGAAATAAGTTTGAAATCTTATTTGTAGTCTAATTGCGAAAAATTCACCTGATATTTTCATTTCAGATACCTGAATCACTTTGTTTGCAATGATCAACTCGAGAAAATATTTTGAGAAAAAAATAAATAAAAAGAATAAATAAACAAAAGCGAGCACTGTAAATAATTTACTAAATGGTATTGTAAAGAATTCTTCTTGGAAATCCAAATTATTCAAAGAAATATTTTTATATATAATAGAAATAATTCGGTTTGTCCCTTGAAGCACATCACAAAGAAGAAAAGAAGTGCTATTTATAGACGTGCTACGAATCATTAGTAGACATTTCTAAGAAGAAATAATATTACGTAGGATGTTCTAATTTGAGAATCCTCATATCAAATACTTACCGATGAAATATAAATAATTAATTTGAAGGTAGGAGTGAAATAATCAGCACTAATATATTTATTTTAGCGCACAAAATTATTTGCTGCCGGTACTACAGATTAGGTTAAAATTTATCAATCATCGTAACGTTTGCTGTATCAGTTAGTTACTTCCAACTTCACTTTAATATTATATATCAAATATGTATCTAAAGCTAAGCACATAAGTAAGTTAATATCCATACAAGAATGCAAATAAAGTTTGTTAAATAAGTGTAAAGTTTGTTAAATAAGTGTTACATAGCCTCGATTATGAACTATATACTCGTCGAGAACGGTGTTAGCAACCTCGGAGAGTGGTATTATAGCACTCGGTACCTTTGTTAAGAATATAATCGTTTTTTGTGAGTTTTATGACTGTTTGTTTCTACAAGTTAGTATAAGACTTTGAGAATTTTACTTTGCCTTTACGCAATATTCTTATAACAAATGATTATTGTATGTGATCCCCAAATTTGTTTTTGACTGGAGCATTTTCGGCTATACTTTCGGCCCTGGTTTAAATAGTTAAAGGTAAAATAAAGAGTGAACTATCTTCTTTCTAAAAGTAAGATTTTGAAGATAAACGGATTCCTTACGTATAATACCGGAGAACTCTTTAAAAGACGAGTGTATACCATTTATGAAACTCGTTACCAAAATGGTTCTTTCAGATTCATTTTAATCAATATCGAAACCATTATATCAAATTAGTTTTTGCTCACAGCTTCGTCCGTGATAATGATTTACTTCAATAGATTCCATAAATGATTCGTTTAGTGAATCGTTGATTCGGTTAGAAAATTTTATATACTACTCACAATATAGACAGTGCAAACTTTGCAAACTCATATGTTATCTTTCAACCCACTTGTCCTCGCCCCCTAAATATAAACTTTACTCTCATCCCCTTGGCAAATAATGCAATCTTCGACCACGAAGCTCGCTGCGGTCCCTTAAAGAATGAAATAAAAGTGATATGGTAAACTTTTGTTTAGAACCATAGCACATGTATTAATTTTAACATTTCTAACTTAAAAAATGACAAGGTTTCATGATTCATGTTTCATGAACTATGAGTTCATATATCATTTTTAACATTTCTATCTTCAAAATTAACCAGGTTTAATACACACTTGATTGAATTTAAAAAAATACGTGTCTACAAAATTTCATGCTTCTAGACTCAGCATTGTCAGCTTTGCAATGATCAGTCAGTCTGTCGGTTTCTTCTTTTATAGATATAAATGAGTTTGTATTAATGTTTTGCTTGGAATCGTATAGACAAATCAATTAGCTTTCAAATTTTTGAAAAAGTAAATCAGATTAGCGTACAAACTCTTTAAAGAAAAAGAGTAAGATCAAAGTGTCTACTCTCCCCTAACTTGTCATAAAAAACGGAATCCTTTCAGTATTTTCATATACTTTTAAATACCAATGTATTTATGTGTACATACTTATGGCTAAATTCGAAGTACATACCTACCCGTACAAGTCTCTTGTATATGATGTTTTGGTCGCCTGGATAAATAAAAATGTGAAGTAAAATTTATGATATAAATTTTAGTATGTTACTTGAGATATGTTGTTTATTATTATCATCATACCAAGTTTTGTATACCGTACTGTGGCTACGGTCGTACATATGAGTTGCTAAAAATGGGGTCACTTCACTAGTGAAATGTGAAAAGTGCCCACTTAAAGTTCAAAACATTTCTCTGATAATAATAATAATAATACTTTATACCCACTGAAAGTAAAATAATGCTTTTTCAACATTCTATCGTACCGATACATACTACTAAACTATACAGACAGAATATATAAACGTACGTGTACTTATACTAAAAAAATTTGTGTGAAGTGTGAAATACTCATTCGACTCCTGTATTAAATTTTCTCCGTGTCAAAAAAAAATAGTATTAAAATTATTTACTTGACTTTAAAAATTCAGTTTCATTATCTTTATATGGGGTGGGGCAGAATAGTTTGCGATTTTGAAAAGGCTGTTGAAAGAAACCACTATCATTTTTCCTCTCCATTTATCCATTTAATTTAAGAAAATTAAATCTGCTTTTAGGTAAATTGTATTGTATTTTTAAGTCAATAAGATATATGCATGAAATTTTTTTCTCATTTTTAAGAAATAATGAAAAAACCGTGAAATTTATCACAAACAGTGAAATTAAAATTAAAATGACGGCCAAGACATATAGATTTAAAACTTTTAATGTGACAGGTATTAGACAGAGAGCTTGTGTATAGTATTTGACGTCATATATCGTGTTAAAATCTCATCTTAATGAAGTTAGAACTTTTTAAGAAACTACATTTTTACATTTATTAAATTAACTTTAATATACTTAAAAATACAACTTTTAAATACTTTAACACTTAAAATTAGTTGAATGCTTTTTTAAATAGTTTGAGGTGATAAAAGAATAATCTAAACAAGATTTTATTTTACAGCGTTTTCAAAATTGCACATTTCTCTGTTCAATCTGTATGTGTTCATTTTCGTTTATAACAAAAATTGTGTATAGAAACTTTCACAAACTTTTACCCTGTGCTTGCTATACATCGGTGCCTTAAATTTTAATCATTTATTAACAGTTTCCCTTTGCTAGAAAATTAACACATCATTACCACCGTCATCCACGATGGAAAATAGATTTTTCTAACAAAAAAATAAGAGTCATGGGGTTTATTAAGACGGATTCTGTAGTAAACTGATATACAAAACGTGTACAAGCACACTGTATATTCATTTTATAGTCGATTCAGACACCTTACATTTGACAGGTCATAAATTTATTGATTATGTAGTTTGTAATTAATTTATAATAACAATTAATTTACTAGTGATTATTAATTTAAAATTTACGAGCTACATTCTCTGGATCTAACTGGATGATTTAGATTAATTAAAAAACGGGTGGAGCTATATAAATTAAAACAACGCCTTTTAAGACGTAATTTGTTTTTTTACTAAGAATCTAATGTTTTCTTGGAAAAATATAATAAAAATAAAAAAAGGAGGATTTGACCAAACCAATCATATACTTTTTTTAAATGTTTTTTCAAAATGGTATAATCCAATTGAAATCAGTTCATATCCCTTCTTTAGTTTAATATTCTTGAATGAAATATACTAATATCTACTGATTATCATTGGCTGCTGGTTATCGAATCATAGTCAGTGAATGAACAAATTTATCAATTTTTGCCATACCTGTAGCGCCCAAACTAAGGCTCAAATCCAAAATTGGTAGATGACTTTTTCCTTCGTCTTTATGAGCTTATTCTGTAGGCCGACGATCTGTAGTCAATAACAGAACACCCTGTATATAAAAATTATATATGTCTGATATTCTATTATAAAGATCTCCTATCAAAAAAGCTGGATATTTTTTAAATTTTGATAATGAAGCTGACAATAGAATGATATTTAATTACAGTCAGTGTTTTATAACGCTATTTATTATCTAATTAACAAATTCAATGTCACTGTTACATGTAAGAAGTATCAAGATTGTCGAAAACAGTCATTAAAATTTCATGTAACTTTATTTGATCAAGTTAACTAGCATACACAATTCACATTAATGTTTACCTTAGAATGATTCGATATTAAAATCCAATTTAAATTCCAATAATTAAACGCATGAATGAAACAAAACGCAAGCCAGTTAGTGGAAGATATATTTTCCAAAATGAAATTGTGTGCAATTTAAAAACAATACATATACACAAAACATTTATCTTAATAAAATACTCATCGAAGCAAAAAACTTTATACAAGGAATAATGATAAACTTATAGTAGGGTAAGGTATGGTACCTAAAATCAAAATGCCTATGTGTTTTTTTAAGAAATGCATGAAAATACCACTATGGAAATTGTGATAATTTGAATATTAAAAAACTATTAATCATCAGTAAATGGAAAAGTCGAAAAAAATCGGAAAAATTTTGAATAATTTTGGAGATATCGTCTAAAATAAATCGAGGAATCATCCAGGGAATTATCTTTGTATCATCCAAGATTTTAACAAATATCGTTATGATTTTAACCAATATTGCAAAAACTATTCATTTTAAGCGTCCAACGGAATGGATTCTTGAATTTTTGGGTTGAAATAATCATAAGAAATGAGTTGAAATCAAAATCAATGTTTTTGGAATTTTTTCCATCAAATAAAATATGTAAGGTCAATTTACCGAAAAATTTCTAAAATTTATTTTATTCGACCTTCGGTTGAATAGTTTTTAAGACGTCGTCTAAAATAGCCCAACGAATTGATCCTTGTAACGAATTTTGAGCAATATCGCGGAAACTATTCACAACGGAGACGATTTTTGTGCTAAAAAACACTTTTGATGTGAGTTAAAGTAAAATCTGAAAAAACTCAAATAATTACACATTATCATGTATGAAGGGCATATTATGGTTTTAGATTAAAGGCCTATTACTTTTCGGATTTGAATTTTACCTCACCTAAATTTAACATTATGTTTAAAACTGACAGTACACATAGTAAAACAACTTACTTATCAATATCTAATGATTTACGTTACGAATAATTTATAGAACAATATGTAATAGGCCTTTTCATCATGTCATAAGCGCAAGTGCAGAGTTTATTTTTTCGTACCGACAGCAATAAGTAGGACTAAGATAGAAGATATTTGTTATGCATTTTGTCACATTGGTTATAAATCATTTAGTACGAAACAAATGTGAGTCGTGATTTTAAAATGAAAAGCCCTATTATCATCTTGTTAATAGACAATCGGAACAATCAAATTCTTTTACTTTTTTCCCAAACAAGTTTTATTTTTTAGATTATTCGAAAATAAAACCACATTGATAAGTGGTCTTCAGCCTGCTTGCCTTTTGATAGCATACAGTGATTTCAATACAAATGTGACCTAGTAAATATCTGCCGAGAAACTACAAATGACCCATGGTACATTTGACTCTAGGTACTACGTCTTATCCTATATCTAGATATTTGAACAGTGCTCTTATACTCCGTACTATTATAACATGGCATTTTGTACATACATACTATATCCAAAGCAAACTTCTAGTGTCCTAATTTTTTATGAAACTAAAATAAAGATAAGAAATTCAATTAACCGACCTTTTTTTTAAAAAAAAAGGATTCAAGTGTGAATCAAACTTATAATGGTTTTCAAAAACTCTTTTAATATAAAATACTTATATTTATATTTATTTTGAGTCTTATTGAGTTATTGAACAAATTTTTTTTAAACAAAAATGGAAAGATTGCATTTAAAGAAAGATTTTTATAAAAGAGTTTTAAAAAAAATTGTTATGATTTTTTCACAATAATTTGAAAGTAACATTTAAAAAACTTTCCCAAAGGGATGGAAAAACATCCGAAGAATTTTCTACATCACAAACATAGTACACAGTGCCTAAATAACGTTTGCAATCTGTAAATTTTTTGAATATTTTATTCATTTTAATTAACTTAGATTTATTTACACATAGCTTTAAAAAAAGTTTTTTTGGCGAAGTTCAATATTATTTATGACAAAGAATTGAAATTAAATACAAAATTGATTATTATCTTTTATTCAACAATCCAATTATCCTAAATATCAATACTAAAATTTTTTGTTTAGGTTTTCGGATTCTCGAGACTAACTAACATCTAATTTCAGAAACTGTGGATCAAATCATCTCAGGAAACCGATTTTTTTTTAATTTTCTGTTTAGATTAGACTTAAACATTACCTTATACACTTGAAAGTTTTGTGGATATAATGGACAGTAAATTTTTGTCGAGTTTTTACAATTTTCTTAAGAGGTGCTCCAAAAAATCGAAAAGACAACTTTTGTCTCATAAGTTGATATAATATTTTACGATTGATCGAATATTTTGTAGGGTAAAAGCCTATATCTTGGAAAAATTTTTGGCGGAATGTATAGATGACTTATCTCGTAGTAAAATATATAGAATTTTTGTCGTTTTTGGATCTTCTTTACAAAAAAAAATGGAAAAACTCATTAAATTAATTGGAGTACTCATAAAAATAGTTCTTAAATTGGTCCAATAAAAAAGTTCTTAAATTTGGATAATATTTCAGATACTATGCATCCCTGTGTATGCATCCCCTATCATAAAATAACCCTGTGTTTATTATTTTTTTAGGTCAAAATTACTTGAATATACAGAGTTTCCTCGAAATTGGAGACAACAAATTCTTCCAAAAAAGAAGTCTTTCTTATGATGAGTCGAATAATTTTTAGGGTATCACCGGAAATTTAATATGAAATCATTGTGTTTTGGGTAAATTTTCGACGTTCCTCTATATAAGATAAAACCAGACACAACCAAAATATTGAGTTTCTTGTTATTTTTTTTAAAGATATTTGATTATTCTAATTGAATGTTAACGTTCTCATTGTAAAGTGTAAAATTAAATTTTATTTTCGAAACGGAACACTAAAAACTGAACAAATACTACTGTTTATACTGTCACACGTTTAATAAATCATTATTAGGTCATTGTCCATGATAATAAATAATGGATTTTAAAAAGATTACCACCACGCTTCAACAATTTCATATATAACAACAATAATTTGAAAGTTTGCTTTAAAAAAAAAAATTAAATAATAAAATGAAATAATAAAATGAAAATAAAAGGACTTTCAATAAAGGAATACATTGAACGATTGCCAATTTTGTTGAACTTTATTATATTTAATCATTTGACCAAGTTTTAAAACAGTTTTCTTATATTGTAAGGGTCAGTTCTTCTCATAACAATACAGAATAGACAACAAAGAATCAATATTTTCTTTTGCGTTTTGTTTTTAAGAAAATTAATTATTTTTATACCATGTATATGAAATATATCAAGGTATACTTAAGTGTAAAAAATGTTACTTATAAAAAAATTCGAACAACTTCTGCTTGAAACATTTTTTCGTCAACATCACTGCTTACCGACGAAGGCGTAAATTGTATACTATTTATTATATGGGAATATCAGTTATATATATGTGTGACATGTATGTATGAGTAATGTGACAGAGTAATGAACACTGTCTATACATGGTATTTCAACAATTAACTCAGTCAATTGTTTGTTTTCACTTGTCTTAAATAAATTAAATTAGATAAAATATTTGTCACATGTATATTTAAATTGTCAGGTAAATATCTACAAAATGTGCCAGTGATAATGGTACAGTTTTAAAAAAATTGTGTTTGCAAATTTGGCTTTTCCTTCTTCCTTTCTCGTATTATTGTGTGTCTGGGGTTTTGTATGTTTCGGGGTGAAAGTAAGCACTTATTTTTGTTTGTCGGTTACTACTATTTATTATATCGATAGTGTATTGTAAAGTGGGCAATGTATTATTGGAAAAATCATTAATGACGTCCTGCACTGAATAGTCATAAGTCGGTTTAAATCATAAAAAGGAGGGGATCTATGGAATGGGCTTTGTCCCCAAATCTTGTATTGCTTCAAAAAATCGTTCGTTATCGAGCCAAAACCTCGTGTGAAATCAATTTTTGATATAGAATCAAAAACTACGAAAATATGGAGAATTTAAATGTAAAAATAGAAAGAAAGGAAAATAACACTTGGTGACATCATAGCTTGCAATTGCTACAGAAACCACATATCAAAGTAGTTTTGCTAGAATAAGATCAAGTTTATCTATCAACTTTAATTTTGATTTCAGATCTTTTCATCTATTCTCGCACATTTTCAAATTTTAAAGAAAGATACATTGAAACCGACATCAGGATAAAGGCCTAGTAAAAGTCTAGTTAAATTACTTAAATGTTCGTTATTTTAACTCCGATTTAAGCGATCTCAGAAATTCAAAAATAAAAGAAGAGAAATTATTTCATAATGATTGCCCATTTAGTCTAAGAGCTGAATTAAGGTCGACCTTCACCCAAGTGACCTTCACCAGGAATACAGATCGCGAGAAGAGCACGTCTCTTTCTCTTCGTCCATAATAATTTATTTCGGATCTCGAAAAGAGGAAGATTGGAAATAAATAGTATTAGGAACAGTCTATAAATAGAGGTAAAAAAATTATGAATGGAATATTTTATAAAATTAAAAATAGAAACGGAAAGAATTTCAAGTATTGACGTTTCTAAGAACGGAATAATTAATAGATATAAACAAGCGATTAATCTTATTCAAAATCAGTGAAGAATTGCATTTAGGATATATGTATAGAAATAATAAATTACAATATGTATATAAATCCTTATCCAATTTATTGTATAAAATAAAACAAATTGCCTGTCTAATACATATTTACATACCACCTGGCGAGCATACAATATACAAGATAGAATGAATGTGCCAATGTACTCCCACATTTTGAGTGGATTTACACATTTCAAATACCTAGATAGATGTTACTATTATAGTCCACAGACCTACGCCTAAAAAACTTACTGATAACATCATCGTTGAGGCTTTGAATATGTTTTTTTATGTCCTGTTTGACAAAGTCCTACAATTGAAAAATATATTTGACGAGGCGTACTCTTTCGCTTTTGATAGGTCAGATAATAATATTTTTCCATTCATACGTCGATGATTTTACTTTTCGATGAAAAACAGAAATAAACATCAGTTATACGCATTAGTTTGGAGCTTCGGAACGCAATAAAAACTTTCCTGGGTCCCGTGAAAGAGAACGCATCGATACTCAAAATTGTCCTTTGTTTAACATAAAGATAAGTTATCGAACAGGACATAAAGAACAAGTTGTCGAACGGGACGTAAAAACAAATTATCAGATGTACTCTGTAAATAAGTACGCAGGTCGCGTCTTGAATAAAAAAAAATTTCTGAGTACATCGCCATTTGTATTCTTTGTGTCTAGTTGGACCATATCTTAAATATGAAAACTACCGATACTAGGGCGTTAACTTAATTGCCTAAAATACTTGTACAACATGGTTGAGACTTATTTTCGTTCTTTATGTCCTGTTTAGTAACTTTTATAATAAGAAAATTCCCGAAAGGAAGGCGTTATGTATCCGATGTACACAGTATTTTAAGCGTGTGCCTGTGGGATGTTATATATATCCATCGATAGGTATAGACATTTCCGTTTCTATAATAGTGAAGAGAAAATTCATTCTATTCATTAATGACTTTATTACGAATCAGGTCAGAATATTAGATAAGATATTATCTCTCTATTTGTATATTTACTTGGTTGTGGTTACGTGACAATGATGCAATGTTGTCAAAAAGTTTACCATTTCTAATTTGAAATAAAATATTTTTGATAAGGGTATTTGTGATATATATATATATATATATTTGTATAATTTACAGGATTTTAGTAAGGTACTGCCCTTAGCCATTTTCGACATGATACCTTTAAGCCTCTTTTACTTTTTTGAGATAATGTACCTATACAAGCCGTTATACAAACTATTTGATATATAGAGTACTAGAGTGATATCCATCCGCTTCGCTGGGTTTTAAAGTAAAGATTGATCAAGATTGCTTTCGCTTATCCCTTTTCTATATCACTCGAAATAGTGGTGGGGATTGTTTTACACAGGTAAAATATATTATTTTTTTAAATATATATTAGTAATTATTCATTGAGTATATAATACTGAATTTCTGTCACTTAAAAGGCGAATATAGAGCTCCGATTGACAAAAATGCAAAAATAAATATCACTAACCTTATAACTATTGAATTAATTTAACGAACACACATATTATATGAATATATTTAATTTTTGAACATAGTGTAGTTTATACTTAAAAACACTGATTTGTGATGATCTTAATCATTTACTTACAGTATTTATTCAAGTTTCAATATTAGAAAAGCTCTGAAGTAACACATTTTGATTTGTATTTACTCTATTAATAAAACTTTTGAACTAATAATAAATTTGACTCTCTGTCACTAGCTCATTTTGAAGAAATTGAAGTAAAAAATACAGTCAAGCTCTTGGGTATAGTTCTAGTTAAAAATCTAGAATCCAAGCACCACGTCAATTTGCTAATAAACAGAATGAATACAAACATCTTTCTTCTCTGGTCATTAGGTAATATTTTAACTCTTTGATTTATGTTGACCATGCAGTCGTAAAATCCATTTTAAGGTATGGAATAATTTTCTGTGGAAACTCAACACTATCTGTGGATTTGTTTAAAACACAAAAAAAGGCATTACGTGCTATTGTAAGAATTGATAACCGCACTTCTTGCAAAAGTTTTTTCAAAAAATTTAAAATTCTCAACCTATATAGTTTACTAAACCAATATGTATTATTGTAATTACTTTATTTATTAAGCTTACTGTATAAATGACATTATCTGTTGAAAATACAGTATAATAAATATATTTAAAAAAAAAAAAAAAAATTGTTTGCTAAAGAAATTTTGAATTAACTTGAGCGATACCAACAAAACCATAACTACGACACAAGATTTAAAAATAATTTCAATTCGATACAAACAACAAAGTCCATTGTTAAAAATGGATGTATTAATATGATTATAAAATTATACAATCAAAGTCCTGATAACATTTGATTACCGAAGAAAGCTATGTTTAAGAAAAAGTTAAAATCACATCTCATCGATAAGTGCCTGTACAATATTCATGAATTTTTTCTGTAATCCAATTAGGTACTTTAAAACATTTCATTTTAAATTTAAAAAAATTTTGATTTTTTGACACATTTTATATAGTATTGTGTAAACTATTAATAAATTAAGATAATTATTATTATTAGTATTAATAAAATCGACTACAAAAACAAGAAAGCACAATACAATAGTATAGTGTGTAGAATAGCATCTCAATTTTAAGAGAGAAAAAAAATTCATTTGAAATTCTTCAGAAATAAACACTTATTTTTACGAAGGCAATCATGAAAGAAGCCAATAGATACACATTAATGATTTAATTTCACATTTCTGAAGGATTTGATGAAATATTCATATCCAAATATTTTTTTGGCTTCTCCAGAAAATTTACTAAGTTTCACAATCGGGGTATTCCATCAACCATCTAGCCATGAAATAATAGTGGAACTGATTGAAAGTTCAATTTTTAATCATAAATGTAACAATATGAAGAAAAAAAAACAAATATTGGCATTATTTAAATTGTTGAAATTGTGTTTTCTGTTGCCTTCGGCAAGTTATTCTACATAGCTAATATTAACTACAAGTCAGGAAAATTGAAATATTACAATTATGTATATAATAATAAAAATGTTTTTTATAATGTACTCTTCCCTGTAGCTAACATATAAAAATGTTTTTTGTACTGTGTAAAACCTGCCAATTAAAATAAGAGACATTAAAAATAAATACTGAAATATTTTATTTCAAAGGTTTAACTTTTTATAGTATACTTTATTGATTACAGCTCATTTTCAAGTTCTAATGAGGTATCATAATGACGAGCATGGAAGCTTTTATATTATGGAAAATTTCAGGTTTTCTTTCATAAGCTTAAAATTGACGACGTTTCGGCTATTCAAAGATAACTGAACAAAACACGATATCCAGTAAAATCGTTTTCGCTTATGTATTTCAATTTAATTTTTATATTTGATAACAAAAACCCAATATTCATAACTTTTAAGGTTTTTATCCCTTTTTTCAAGAAAAAAAAATGTTTCAAACTCTTCATATTGAAGTCATCAATTACTTTTATTTCGCTGGCTTTGTTGTCTACCCACATTATATTATGTAATATTGGTCATATTCATAGAAAACGCCTCGCAAAATTTTGTAATTTCGTATCCTTCACTTCCCCTATTTTCTAATTTAAACCACCTCTTGATTGAAAAATTTATAAAAAACGAACAAACTATGACTTAAGTTAAAATAAAACTGGCAAAGAACTTCAAAATCACGTTTGCTTGTACACAATCGCTAACCACCTTCCTGCCATTTTATACCGCATCACGCTTTGAAATACCTCTCATTTTTGCGTGACGTATATTATGGATTTTATGAAATTACCCCATACGAAGGATTCAATATGTGGTAATCAATAAAACTATTACTTACATGTATACCTATACTACGAGTCAAGAAAATTGAAATGTTGCAATTATGTAAATGATTTTATAATGTGTGTCATCGAAAGTGCGATACACATATTCCAATTAATGTCTTTAAACTACCTTATACCTGTTACTTATTTCTGTACCTATATGTATGGACGATAATTCATATAATGGAATACTGATGAATTGACTAACCATTGAGAAGTTTCTAGTTGTATACAAAGTTGGTTATATTATCGCCATTTGGTAGGAGAAAAAAATTTTGTTTTTCATCTTTAAATTTGACTAGGTTCGATTGGGTTAGGTTACATTGGCTGTCCTTGAGAGGCACACTTCGGTCATAGGGTCCAATGTGATACCATGCGTTTTACCACTTTTTCCGCTGCTTATTTCACTGAGCATCTCAATTATTTTGAGAGGCTGAGTGCACTTCTTCATGCATATACCTTGCACTACTGGAATCTATCACATTCATTAATTTAATTAATTTTTTGTTGT
Organism: Chrysoperla carnea; assembly: GCF_905475395.1. Lineage (NCBI taxonomy): Eukaryota > Metazoa > Arthropoda > Insecta > Neuroptera > Chrysopidae > Chrysoperla > Chrysoperla carnea. The sequence continues at coordinate 56,957,762 of NC_058339.1, forward strand.
GACGGCGGCAATTGAACTCGCTACCCTAGGTATACCGCGTATGGAATTGATTACGCTTTAACATCGAAATACTTTTTACATTTAAGCGAATATTTGGACTAAAATAAAGGAAGAAACTATTGTGATAGGTATGATTTGAAAATGATGTATTTTGTCACTGGTACTTATTGTGGAAAGGAGTAAAGGGTCATATTTGAATTTTAAAAGGATCATTAATCGAACTATTTTTATGGAAAACCTTTTTTTTTTTGTTAGTTTACTTTAAAAAAATAGAAACTTCATAAATACTACATATTGGCGTTCCAAATTTTCGTTTGTAGTTTTACAAACATGTAAATTACTTTACATCATTGTGAAAACCCTTTCATAATTTATGTATAAAATACTAGATCTTCGAGTTTCGTTATGCGGCCATCTGAACAAAAACATAATAAACGTGCATGCAGATCAATGTATAAAAATTGTATTTTGGAATCAGGGAACTTTAAGAATAGATATTCTCGGACTATTAAATTACTTAGAAAATAATTTTTCTGAAACATCTTGTAAATGGAAAATTATGAAGTTTTAAAATAATAGAAATTATAATAATAAAGTTAAATATTTATCTAACTTATTATTCAGAAAGTCGGTAAAATAACATTTATTTATAGTTTGTTACTGCAGCTTAGCAAAATAATGTTATAAAGCATATTAGATTTTATACTGTTACTTATTAGTATTACTAACTAAAATGCATGCGGTTTTAATCCATTACTTAAATAAATAACGTTACACTGTATCTAATCAACTCTAGACAAATTTAGCCAAATAACTTTACATTTTCTATAAAACTTTTATACCAATAGCCAGACGAGGTACACTCACGTTGTATGTTCAGTTTTCACCATTAACTTTCGATAAGTGAGGTGGTAGAAGCTACTGTTTTCATTAAATCGATTAAACTTTATTTGAAAGCTAATTTTATGTCATTTGTGTTTAAATTGGATTTTGGGCCTAAGGCACCGACTGACACCGACGGGCTCCGAGCATATTGTGAAATTCGTATTTTCGACCTTTTTATCAAGCGGTTAGGTGTATATGCAGGCAATATCCCGACAAATATTGGTCTAATGTTTGTAGTTTATCGGAGCAATTTTGCACCTTATTTTTCTAGCGTAGGTCTATTTACGGTACAATAACAAAACATATGAAGCATAAGTAACCTGTCAGCTCTCCCGCTTTTAGCAAGACGTGTCATGTGTGGTTTTCACATTATGCCTATTTTGTGCTTTTTCATTCGAGTTCGAGAATTCAATTGTCTGGAAAACTAGCTGTGTCTTTGGAAAATATTATTGGTCACACAGTTATTTAAAATGATGTGAAAAATGACAAGTAAAGAGGAATGATTTATAATAGAACTCTTTAAACAAACGATAACGTTATACAAAATTATTCACTTGGAAATGAATAGCTTTGTGTAGCACAGTTGTAGGAATTCTACCTGTTTTTTCGATGTAAATACTTAGAAATAAAAGTCCACCGTACTACGAAAAATTGTGAGATCGGGCTCTGAATCTATTTTAATTTGACAAATTTTTTATCCAGATAGTTTAGATTTCCTATTCGATTAGCATGTAAATTAAACTTTTATTTTAGTTTTAGATAAAACGAAAAGTAAAATATGTGATTGTGCATATGAATATTTGAAGAACGATTGAATTGAGAAAGCAAAATTTTAACAAAACTAAACGTAACCAACTACATGTACAATCATTTTTAACGAAGATATACCAGACTAAATCGAAAGTCATAATTTTGCTTTGACAGTGATATGTTCAAAAAAGAAAAAAAAATTGCACTTTCAGGACAAATTAATAAGATAACAAAGAAAAGCCAGTCGATGTACCGTTAAACAAGATGGAAATTAACTAGCCTTTTTCCGCTGAAGATTAAAAAAAGATCCGCTAGATGGCAACACTAGGGGGGGGGGGGGTACAAATATATCCTGCCATCTAGAGGATCTTTTTTTAATCTTCAGAGGAAAAAGGCTAATTAACACAATAATATGCAAAAAATCAAATTATAATTTCTATAATAAGCATGGCTAGATGGGACACTTTAATTGGTAATGTTGTTCCTGAAAATAAGAAGATTTCGTTCGGAAAGAATATAAGATTGAATTTTCACGACACTTATGTTAATAATTTATTTGACAAATTTGTTTTTGCAAATTCAATTACTAATTTTGCGCGAGTCGTTTTATATACGTATTTGATTCTGCAAAAAAACGCCACTAACAAAAGTTTTTAGTAAAAATGTAGTGTTAATGTCTCTTTTACCATCTATTAGCTGAAAAAATGTTGACTTTAGTGAAGGTGCACGGGGCAGCTTAGACACCCGGTCTAAAATTATATGCAAATATACAACACTTTGTTAATTACATATTATATGTTGTTGCATTGCATTGCATTTAATTTTAATATGGGTTACATTGCATAACGATATTATTAAATATATATAGTTCATGTATCTCATCTACATGTAACTTCTGTAACAACGCCTAAAGAATAATTAGTATACTTAGTATGTGATATCATGTACAATATTCAATATATCAAATTAATTTGTAAATACGAATGTGACATATTCCTACCCAAAGCGAAGCGAATGTAATATTATTACATTAAAATCCTTAATGTTATTTTTAGTTTCAAGCATAAACAAGGTGTATATAGTGTGTTTACAGTTTTGGGTAAATTTCAATAGTGGGATTGCGTATGAAATTCGGTTTTCATGCAAAGGAAGTATGGAAATGCATATTTCCTGAAAATTTTAACTTTGCAATATCTTGCAACACGCACGTACGGGATACAACTTTTTCTTAAACGACACTCCTATTATGCTTTTACAGTTTTTATACCATGTATATGAAATATATCAAGGTATACTAAGTTTAGTCTCAAGTTTGTAACGCTTCAAAATATTGATGCTATGAACAAAATTTTAATATAGGTGTTCATAAAATAGTCCATTTCTGGTTGTCCGTCTGTCTATCTGTCTGTCTGTCATCACGATAACTCAAAATCGAAAAAAGATAAGTTGAAATTTTTGCAGCCTGCTGGGGTCGTAAAAAGTCGAGTTCGTAAATGAGCAACATAGGTCAATTCGGTCTTAAGTCCGTAGGACTCATCTTGTAAGCCGTTAGAGATAGAACAAAAGTTAAAATTTTTTGTTTGAAACATATCAGTCATGTGTGTGTGACATTTTGACTTACATGACGTGAAAAAATAAACTATTCCGTAATCAATACTATCAATCTGGTATTTCAACAATTAACTCAGTCAATGGTTTGTTTTTACTTGTTAATAGATTAATTTTAAAATATGCTTTGTATTAGGAAATTTTACTCCAAAAATTTGTGGAGGGTTTTTTAAATTTTGCAAATTTCACTTGTAAAAATCTCCTTTTATATATACTTTCTTGTACAGAGCGCATATCGAAGTATACATCTGTTTTGAACTAGACATATAAAGACGTTTCTTCGGCAACCGACGACAGTTTAATCAATCAATTGACCCCTTAATTATTTTATATGATTATAATGTATGTTATATGAGATATCCATCCACATAGCAATATGCACATGCACTTTATACCCATGAGATTCTATTTCGATTCTATTTTATAACACGTGTGAATTAACCTCTTTACACAAAACAGGTGAGGGGTCAACCAATTTTATAACATACACAATTAGGCCACAGCAATCAATGATTGCCTTATTTTACTTAGAAAATGCAGTATACATTGTATAATATTATAGTCTGTACAGTTATACACAAATATTTTGTGATATTATATAATAACGACTAAGGGGCCTCATGCCAGAAGATGGAATACGCTTAAAGATAATTTTTTAGGAAAGCCGATTGAAATAAGAGACTTATATTATGTGACACCCGTGCATTATATGTGACTTAAGACGGTTCTCTACAAATTTTTCAATGTCGTGAAATCATTATTTGATTGGCGTGAAACTTTATAATTTTTTTAAGACTCCTCTTAAATATTCATTGGTGGAAACAAATATTTATAAAAAAGAAGCTAGTTTCCAGATAAGAATGGTTAAAGTTACATTTGAATTTCAAGCATTGCGATTATACCCTTTAAACTATCGATTTGAAATTTGACAATAAAAATTGAGAAAATTAACAGGATTTTCAAAAAATAAAAGTAACCAAGGCAGATAGAATATGAGTATCTATAACATATCCAAATTTCAAATCGATAGAGGTAAAGGGTATAATCGCATACATCCTTTCAACTCGAAGAAATTATTTCATTATAGTCATACGCCTAAGGTGTAATATTATACATTTCAGTAAACATTTTAGCTACATCCATAAAAATGTGCTCATTAACAAATGAAATCTACTGGCAAAATATGTCTAAGACGGAAAATGGGTGGATGCGTCTTTCTGGTATGAAGCATTCAATACACTTAATATTAAATTTATATAATATTTAGTATAGATGTTACACAATTAAATTATCTTAATTGTTTGCACAATATAATTAAAGTCCATTGTTAATGTCCTCTGATAATAATACTTTAATGGTATGGTCAATAGTAGTTGGGTTTAATTATTAATAATAAACAGCTCTGAACAGTATGTATCAACAGAAACAGAATTGGTAAGTAGGTACTAGTAGGAAAACACACAGAACCATAAGCGTACCCAAACTTAAGTACAAGAAGAGGCAAAACAGAAATTTTTGCCCAAGAATTTCATAAATTCAACAGTATTGTGGCAGAAACACAAACTTATATAATCTATGATAAAATGTATGGTAAATCCGTAGACATCTGCCCTGACCTGTCTGCTCCTCAGTACTCCAATGAACCAGTTGCTGATTTTTAAGTTTCAAGTCAATAGTTTATGCATCAATATCTAAGAGCACAATTTTCAAAATTCACAGAAGCTAGCTACCTATATCATCATGATTTGAACTAAAATGTGGACGTCTATTACGTTTTTCCTTTAACTTGATCTGTCATATTGGAGTCGTAAAATCCCTAGCAATGCGCTTGCGCTGTGAATGCTTTTATTCAAAACATTATTGGAAGCACAGAACTAGCGGATACGACAAGAAGTAGGTTAAATATCACTGAAAATGGTACAATAACAATGGCATGGTACAATAACTTTGAGGCTCACTAGAAAAAATAACTATACCCTGGCGGACGATATTTAATTGAAGTTAAAACTGATTACGAATAAAATTTATTAGAGAATTAAATTACATTTACTAAATGAACTGAATTTACTTTAAACAAGGGAAAACAAACAATTGACTGAGTTAATTGTTGACATACCATGTATAGACAGTATTGATTACGCAATCGATTGGTTTTTTTTACGTCATGTTAAAGAAGCCCCTCTTAGATAGTCGCACATACATACGTGTCACACGCATATGACTGATATTCCCATATAACACTTTTGTTCTATCTCTAACGGTTTACAAGATGCAATTGACATGTATTTCATTTACGCTATAAATATTTCAGCAGGATATCTCTTTTCATTTTTGAGTTATCGTGTTGACAAACGGACAGACGGATATCCGGAAATGGATTATTTAGGTGATTTTATGAACACCCATACCAAAATTTTGTTTGTAGTATCAATATTTTTAAGCGTTACAAACTTGGGACTAAACTTAATATACCTAGACATATTTCATATATGTATGGTATAAAAAGAAAACAATTGACCTCGTGTTTAGTTTCTCAAATGTTTTTTTATTGTTTACAGTAGTAAAGTGATAATTTGGAAAACATTTCTGTATTTGATTTTATATGATCCTTATAACCAATAATAATAATTTTATGAAACTAAAGTGTTTTCATTTGTTTAAAAAAGAAAAATAGAACCTCCAAAAGCTGCATATCCAATAACATTTACATGTGATATGACGTCTCTGGCTAGAGTTATAATAGTATAAAATATAAATATTTGTTACATCCTGTAAAAATAATATTATCACTTGTTCATATTTTAGAAATTCTAACAATTAACGCACTATATATTGACATGGAAGAAAATATAAAAACAAAGTCACAACGAATTTTCTGTAATGTATGAAAGGAAAATGATAACAATAACAATAAAAAAAACAACATTAATAGTGTGAAGAAAATTGAATTAAACGAAGTAGAACGATCATCGAATAACAACATTGAGAACTAACCACCACATAGTTATAATAATAAACACCCATAATATACAAAATCAAATTAAATGTACAAAAAAAAAAAAAAAATAATAATAATAATGAACAATTTATTTTACTTTATTGGAATATATATATTTATTTGGTCATAATCGTTATTTTTAAGGGTGGTACCATCTTGAATTTATTAATTGAAACCATCAATTGAGAAACATATAATAAAGAATGATCCAATTTCAGATTCCTATGTTTGAAACTCTGTTAATTAGAACGATGTAAATACTTTCGCTTGTTCCAAACGTCAAATGTTATAGTTCATTTAATAAGCCGGAAAATACCATTAATTGTGGAAAAGTGGTGGAACAGCTCCGAATTCAAAAATTTTTTTTCATCACCAAAGTACTCCAAACAGTAACACAAATCAAAATTTTCAAGTCGCTGATCATGAATTGAAGGTTAAGAAGCTGCTGAATACGGTTGCAACCAAATAAAAACTACCCCTGTAAGTGACAGATAAAATAATTTATTAAATTCAAAATTTTACCTCAGAAATCGTCTCTTGAGGAGCTTATAGTAATTAACTGCTGCAGAAGGTTTAAAGGCAACCATTTGACTGACATCATTTTTCATAGCTATTGAAATAAATACCACGATACTACTGAAAATATGCGTGGTCATCGTCCTAACGTAGGCTAACAACAATGAGGAAGAAGGGCAATATTGAAAGACCTTTCTTTTTTAAGCTCTCTCAATATCGCTGATGCCATGTTGTTAAACATAGGACCTTTTCAAAAAATACGCGACAAAAACAGGAAACTTTATCATATGTTTGTCATAACTTCTTCGAAATTTTTAACTATTAAGAGTAGTGTCTAGTAATTGTGACGTTATTTTTACAGAAGGGCTAAAGAAAGCGTGTAGAAGAAGGATAAAAGGATTTTAAAATAAATTTTGGGTGACATATTTTAATGAAAAGCTTCGGTGTCGTGAACGTTTCCCTTCTTATTTATCACACTGTATACAAAGGAAATAAATTGTACGAGTGAGTGATAGTAAGTAATGAAAAAACATATGGATAGAAGCTTAGAGAATAGAAATGAGATCAAGATGAAGAAAGACTCAACCCATTTATAATTACTTTTCATACAATAAAAACTGTTTCTATGATCCTCATGTATTGATTTGATTGAAAGCAAACACATATTCTAGGATATGGCACGTAAAAAAACTATGATCCCTAACTTTCTGTCGCGTGGTAAACAAGCTCCTGAGTCGATATGGAGATGGACATTTTCTGTTATGGGACATGTATATGGCCGAGTGGTCATTTTCTATATAGAGGGGAAGTAGGAAATTAAATGAATAAAAATTGAAATAATTAAGTTTCCTAACGACCGCACAAATATTACGTAATGCCCGCAGACATATCCTCCTTCCCTTCCCGACAAATATCAATCAAACAATGTTAAATTTTTCCGGGCGTTTGGGAGGAGGATGGGGGGGAGGTGTCTGTCAGCAGTATGTAAAGTTTGTTTTGCTCTATTTCAAAAATGACAGGTTTCATGGATTTTTTACGTGTCATATCCTAGAATAACATTTTTTTACTTGTAGATATTATGGCATTCTGGCACTCTGGAATGATAAGAATAATGGATGAATAAAAATGGTTTACAGGGAGTTAGGACAGTATACACAAAGAATTTAAAAGATTCCTTCTCTTCTTTCTCTTCCTAAAAGATTCCTATCCGATTACATGATTTCTTACATTAAAACCAGTGTAATTTACCTACTCCTATTTTCCATTAAATTTAAAACGCGTCTGAGATTCTTAGAGAGAAATGGGCTAACATTAATTAAATGTTATCTTTCGGCGACAATTATCATACTATAAAGCGTTAAAATTTTGTCTTAAAAATGACGGTAAAATCCATATTCATTGTTTTCTAACCCCACCCAGACTTAAAGTTTATTACATTCAAACAACATTGATTTAATTAAACAACTTAAATTTTTTTATCGATATTCATAAAAATAGACAATAAATATTGGCATTGAGAATTCAAATTTACACAACATAAAGACTATTTTATTTTAGCAAGGGTATATCTGTATTTGCGATAATATAGATACGTAACGCCTAAAGAAAAAAAAAAGGTAATAATAATATTCACAAGACATATTTCTTTCATAAAAATCATCATTCTGTCTCCTGTACGCCACGACAAATCGTTAAAAGAAACAAAATAATAAAGACACATAAAACTTTAATATTAATCACTAAAATATATACACACACACACACAAATTCATAAAATTTTTATACAAAATAGTAATATTTATTTTCTATTTAATAAAATTATTATTATTTTTTCATTTTAATTTTCTGATAGAAATTTAATATATTTACACCGAAAATTAAAATGAAAAATGTAACAAACGTTTACGTTTTCCACACAGCTTTACTAAACCTACATGCAAAGATAGTTTAAGATAAAAAGGTGAAAATGGTCTAAAGTTAAAAAAAGGTGAAAATGGTCTATGAGAGCGTAAATAAGAATTTACCAAGCGAAAATCTAATTTAGAATAAGGGGTCTTAAGAATAAAAACTGATCTATACTATCATAGCAGGTCTATGAGAATGAATCATTCTACAAGCATAGGTACGAATATTATCTATCCACAAGTGAAATTTACAAAATTTAAAAAACCACCGGATAATTTTTCCGGTACGGAACCCTAAACACGCACTTGAAACATATATATGTATAAGAACACTCCCCATTAAATTACCTTTTTTGAAACATAGCTATGAACATTCTCCGTTAAATTACCTTCTAAACGAAAACAAAAAATTTTAAATCGGTTCATCCGTTTAGGCGCTACGATGCCACAGACGGACACACACAAAGACACACACACATAGCGGTCAAACTTATAACACCCCTTTTTTAGTTCGGCGGTTAAAAAAAATAAATGAAATCTCTAGGATATTTCGAAATAAATTTCAATTTTTGTCCCAATTTCATCTCGGTTCAGGACTGCCAAGTAGTCATCATCAGTGAGAAGCAGCTAATCGTAATTACTCTTATTGTGTATGTTACTCGTTGTACGGTCATGCAGACCGTCAAAAAATTAACAATACACAATAACATACGCAATAAGAGTAACGATTAGCAAATTCATACTGATGATGAATACTTGGTGGTCGAAATTCGTATTTATATACTAACGCCGATAAGAGAGGCATGTGGTTGATAAACGACAGTCAAAAGGTAAAAACTAGTGATGAGTCATGATGTACTTGTTAACTATAATGAAAAAAAACGATGCGGGTAAGTTTATTGAACAGGTTACCCCATAAAAAGGAAAATGGCGGAGAGTTGAGTCAAGTTGTTGTAACAATTATGAAAAATGAGGATCCATCTAAAGGTGATAGCCAACAACATTTTTTTCAGTATTTGTAATGGCTTGTTTTAATGTTTTCTCGGTTGTTATGCTTACTTTGCACGTTCCTATACGGTTTTAATATTAAGGTATCAATAATACAATATAATTGTGTTCATTTTGTGGGTTAATATGCTTAATAAAATATAAATGTTAGTAGGTATGATATTTTTATACATAAATAAAAAGCTGTTTATAACTCTAAAAAAAAACCTATTCGAATTTTTATCGTTTATTTTTATACATTTTATTATTTTCAAGCAACGTGAATAAATTTATTTCTATTATTTCTTTCACAGAAATTGTTTATGATGAATGGTCATTAATTCTATTTAAATTGTCTGTGGATAATAATAGGATGCCCGACCACAATAACTTGAAAATAGAACCTTGTATAATCAGAACTTTCAGAATTTGAACCTCTAGCAATTCGATTTTTAAAAGGATGAACTGAGATTTCATTCATCCTGTGAAATATGGGTTGGCCATTCCTCTAATGGGCTTGAATTAGCATGAGTCTGCGAGTTTTTTATTCCTTACGTTCGCTCTGTGATGGAGTCCATCCTGCTATCCTTCAATTTTATAAAATTCTAATGCCTCAAGTTTCAAATTTTAAAAGTTATAATCGTTCGAGGCTCAAATTACCAAAGTACAATTTTCAAAGTTATTTTGGTACAGAAGTTTCATATCGCTAGCTATTTTGGTATCATTTTTTATAGATTCTCAGGATTTTTTTGGATACAACATGCTCATAATTTTTCCTTTATCATTTCCATTTTTTACACATAAGTTAATAAATATCTGCAATTTCGAAACAGCCATACATTCACCACGACTGTTTTCGTCCAGGTAAAATTATCAAAAACTTTACATAATTTCAGCTTCCTGCATCTTCTGGAAAAATGATCCGATTTTGGCTGCAAACATTTCAAGCAAAAGTATGCACTTTTCAAATTTTGGAAATGTAGAAATTGGACAAAGAAATAAATTGTGAAGGCAATTGTTTTACAGGAAACACGAACGATGTCCGACAGACTTTCAGAAGATACAGCGATCGTTATTCTAGAAGATTCAACAGGTCAAAATTGTCAATTTCGCATTGACATTTAATTGCTCTCAGCTCAAAAAAGCAAACCAACTACAACGCAAAATAGCACTTTTTAGACAAAAGAGCAAGCTTGCTAATAAAAATATCGATTTTTATATAAAATATTTTTTGCATTCGGCGTTGACATTTTTGAAAATCATAAAAATAAATAGAAAAATGTTTCCCACTCTTTTAACCTTCAGCGCTACAGCTACTTTTGGAGATACAGTTATCTGCAATTATACTTCAATTTTCGCCTCATGATTACATGAGTAGTGACATCTCTTGTTGCTACTTATAACCACGTTTTTTAGAGTTCAAGTTTTGAACTTGGCGCCTTCCTTCGAGGTAGCGGCCTTTTACTGTAACTATCTTCATAACATTTTTTCGTGCGAACATAACACACGTGTCTAATGTTACTGTGATAAATTTATAATTTAAAATTTTTTATATTCACTGTGGATAGTAAAATAACTAAGTATAACCGTGTATTTATATATTACTTATATATAAAAATGGGTGGTCACAAGAGAAAACACTCCGACCACGGCAAATATGAAAAATGGGAAAAACGACTTCGAAGAATGAAACGCAAATTGAAAAATACAACAAACAGAGGGATAGTGTCAGTGCCGATAAAGAAAATTTAGAAGAAACAACTCCTCTGAATCGCTCAATAGATCAAGCAAGTGCATATTGGAATTATCTATTATTTAATTAAAAATATTGCATGTTATAAGTGGTGCGTAAAAAAAAATAATATTAAATAATTTTGAGATCCAGTCGAAAAATAATAAATTTAGTTTATTTATATAATATATTCAATCATAATATATTTTATTAAATTATTTTACGTATGTCATGCATTTCCAAGAACCAAGCAAAATAAGTTATTCCTTCCAAAATAATAACACATAGACATAATAAATATGAAATTATAGACGTATTAAATATTTAATCATAGATATACAAAATATTTAGTCATAGACATATGAAATATATAACTATAGACGTTCAAAATATTTTACCATAGATTTACAAAATAATCATTAAAAAAAAAAAAAAAAAAAAAAAAAATCATTTAATTTAAATTAGTAACACCTGATTCTGATATGTCGCCATTATGTATAAAACTGTCAATAAATAAACAATACCGTTGAGGTTATGCGAGACATAACACAATACGGAAATACACACGGCTGAGCTTATACGAGAGATAAGACATAGCCGAAGACATATGGTTGAACTTACACGAGAGGTAAGGCATAACCAAATAAATCATTTAATTTAAATTAGTAACACCAGATTCTGATATGTCGCCATTATGTATAAAACTGTCAATAAATAAACAATACCGTTGAGGTTATGCGAGACATAACACAATACGGAAATACACACGGCTGAGCTTATACGAGAGATAAGACATAGCCGAAGACATGTGGTTGAACTTACAGAGAGGTAAGGCATAACCAAATAAATTATTTCCTTCTCTTCTCACAAAGATGGTACAAGGCCAGACAGACGACATATTAGAAATCGTAGATCTAGAATCTAATCAAGAGGCATTGTCGACAAATAACGAATTAGACCCAGAAATATTAAAAATTACCGGGGAAACACCGTCAGCAGCACCGCAAGAATTAAAGTTATCCAAGCATATTTCAACTCGGTAGAAAGCCTGGTTGAAAACAGAACGAACAAAAGAGATAAAAGAATTTCTTCTCCGAAAATACCCAAAATTAAACCCAGAATTATTCGCCTCACTCAATGATGGCTCCCTAAAAAGGGACAAATATTTTTCATACACTAAAAATTTAGCTTTCTCCGTATTACCAGAAATTGGTTTTAAAATAATGCTATTACAATTGTGGGATACATCACAAATTTTAATTGACTTGTATCGGGGACAAACTGTAGCTAGAAAAGCTTGTATTCCTTGAGTCCAAAATCACGAAATCAAGACAATTCAAGCCAACAAGAATTCGTCGACACTAACTGAGGAATCTGAGGTAAAAATCGCAGGGAGATTAAGCTCGTTCCTCAATAGATGGGCTACAATAACATCATCCCCTTTTATATTGCAATGCGTTAAGGGCTATAAAATACCTTTTATAACGAAACCATATTATCGGAACCATCACCGGAGCGTAAATGGACAAAACCTGAAACTCTTGCATTAAAGTTAGAGATTCAAAGATTATTAAATCTAGGTGCAATCGAAAAAAAAAAAAAAAAAAACTGTCCCAGTTGAGGATCAATTTATTTCACCCTTCTTGATAGTTCCAAAATCTGATGGATTCAACAAGTTTATACTAAACCTTAAAAATATCAATCAATACATTGCTATAGACCATTTTAAAATGGAAGACATGAGAACCGTCTGTAAGTTAATAGCACCAAGAATTTGTATGGGAACTATTGATCTTAAGGACGCCTATTTTTTGATTCAGGGCATAAGTCATGTAGAAAATATTTATTTATCAGGGTGTGGTTTATGAATTTGAGTGCTTAGCGTTTGGCATTGTCAACGCGCCCTTTGTATTTACCAAAATGTTAAAACCAGTTATTAATATTCTTAGAGAGAAAGGGTTTTTATCCGTAGTATATCTTGATGATTTCCTCTGCGTAGCCTTATATGACAATTCTTGCATAAAGAATTTAAGAGCAATGACAGAATTACTAACTTCTCTTGGGTTCATTATCAATTGGGATAAAAGTAATTTAAAACCTAGCACATGATTGATTTGGGGTTCTATATTGACACAGAAAAATTCTGTTTGGAGCTAACTGATAAAAAACGAGAGCTTATCTTAAACCAAATAAATACCTTGATGACGAAATGATCTTGTAAAATAAGATTATTTGCTCAAATAATCGGTTCATTAATAGCTGCATGTCCAACAGTTGAATACGGTATTTTGCATTGTAAGCTATTAGAAAAAGCTAAAACAGAAGCTCTTGCGCATAACAAAGAAGATTTCGATAAAAGTATGAAGCTACCAAATTATATCTTAGATGATTTAAGATGGTGGAAGGAAAATAAACCCAAAACGTCACGAAAGATTAGAATGGCTATTTATAAAAAAGAAATTTTCTCAGACGCTTCGCTAACCGGATGGGGAGCATATTGTGATGGCAAGCAAGCTCATGGTTGGTGGAAATCAGAAGAAAAAGGGTTACATATTAATAACCTGGAACTTCGAGCTACCTTCCTAGCATTAAAATGTTTCGCAGCTGATCTTTTCCATTGCGAAATTTTGATCAGAGTTGATAATTCAACAGCAAAAGCATATATAAATAAAATGGGTGGATCACAATACCTAAACTTACACTTACTTGCCAAAGAAATTTAGGAGTGGTGCGAAGAGCGCAAAATTTGGCTTTATGCCTCTTATACTGCATCAAAAGACAATAAAGAAGCAGATAAACAATCTCGCATAAAAAATATAGACATGGAATGGAGTTTGGCAGATTACTCATGTAAACAAATCATAAAACAATTAGAACAAATCCTATTTCAATTGATTTATTTGCGTCACGAGTAAACTCTAAATGTAAAAAATATTGCGCCTTCAAGCGTGATCCAGATGCTACTGCTATAGATGTTTTTACAATTAACTGGGAAAGTCATTATTTTTATGCCTTTCAACTTTTTGCCTTAATAACACGAGTACTTCAAAAAATAATCAACGACAAGGCTTCAGGTGTTATTGTAATATTCAAACCTAATAAATATCTTTTAACTTCTCCGCTTAGCAATCATCACCATCATCCAATGGCCCAAACACTTATCCTGGCGGCCGCCAGGTTATCAGGGAAGCGTTCTTGAGAAAAAACCTACCAGAACCAGTAATAGATATTTTAACAGCGTCCCTAGCGGACTCAACATTAAAGCAATGCAATAGCGCATTAAAAAATTGGTGGATATTTTCTATAGGAAACGGACGTTATTCTTTCAATATTGATCCAAACGCAGTTCTGGAATTTTTATCACAAAAATTTAAAAATGGTGCAACATATGGGACGCTGAACACTGCAAGATCTGCTTTTTCGATAATATCAACAAAAATATTGTTTATGATCCATACATTTAGCGTTTTTTCAAAGGAATTTTCAAACTTAGACCCATAAAGCCAAAATATGATTCAACCTGGGACAGAGAACCAGTTCTAAGTAAAACAGCCAATTTGTACCCGTTAACCCAATTATCTTTACAGCAATTAACGGTAAAATTGATAATCCTGCTGGCTTTAGGAACAGGACATAGAATGCAAACCTTTGCCTTAATCTCAATAGACAATATCCCATAATACGAAGACAGCGTTCGAATAAAATTCCAGCTATCATAAAAACTTCTAGACCAGGAGCTTTGCAACCGATTTTACATATCCCGTTCTTCGCGGATAAACCAGAACTCTGCGTGGCGAGCACGCTACTCAGATCCCTTGTCACAAAATCTATAAGAGCCGATGAAAAAATACTATTCATATCTATTCGCTACACAATGCTGGTTCATCTCAAACATTAAGTCGTTGCATAAAGGCTTATTTAACAGAGTGTGGAGTACATGAAAAATTGTATGCCAATAGTAATCGACATGCATCCACATCAAAAGCAGAAATCTAGATCTCATACGAAAAACAGCAGGATAATCCGAGAGATCGCAGGAGTT
Source organism: Chrysoperla carnea (assembly GCF_905475395.1). Lineage (NCBI taxonomy): Eukaryota > Metazoa > Arthropoda > Insecta > Neuroptera > Chrysopidae > Chrysoperla > Chrysoperla carnea. The sequence continues at coordinate 56,973,184 of NC_058339.1, forward strand.
TGCCAGATTTTACGAAATACCAATAACAAGTCGATTTAATGACTTTGCGGAAGCAGTTCTTCTTAACTCTTCCAATGAAAACATATCGAAATAGTCACTTATTTAATAATTATGAAAACAGATTGACAATGAGAGTAAATTGATTAAAAAAAAAAAAAAAAAAAAAAAAAAAAAAAAAAAAAAAAAAAAAATTGTTCTCAGGCTCTGAACATCTACTCATGTAATCATGAGGCGAAAATTGAAGTATAATTAAACGATCAAACGAACTTACCTGTACGTGAAGTTCGATCGTAATTATACGATATTTTCGCCGAAATGATTACAGTCCCACCCATACACTAAATCCCTAGGAAATTCTTAAAGAATATCCTTTTCCCATAATTCTCTCGAACAATTTTTTAGGCTTTGAAAGTTATGAAGATAGTTACAGTAAAAGGCCGCTACCTCGAAGGAAGGCGCCAAGTTCAAAACTTGAACTCTAAAAAACGTGGTTATAAGTAGCAACAAGAGATGTCACTACTCATGTAATCATTTCGGCGAAAATATCGTATAATTACGATCGAACTTCACGTACAGGTAAGTTCGTTTGATCGTTTAATTATTTCAAATTTAAATTATTACTTTGTTATGTTTATCAGTTTTATCTAAATTTTTATTTTTGTTTAATACTGAAAACGTCTGCTAAATCGTAACTGTTTTACATGCACAGTTAGTAAGAGTTTTTAGTTAAGGTCTTATTATTTAATTTACTACATTAATATCGCCTACGGTTCCTGATAGTTATAAAAACAATTATAACATAGGAAACTAATTATTTTAACTTGCATATAATACCACATGCATGTAATATATTACATTAATGCGATGCGCTTATTAGTTTTGAAATTTTATGTTACATCCAAATTGAAATTCATGTTTATAACATTAAAAGCTAGAATACATCACAAATTATCATATTTTAATAAAATCAAAACATACAAATACATTAATGATAGAAGGAAGCTGCAAGCGATATTATATTGCTTTTTCTTATAACATTATTCTGTTTTAACTACAAAGTTTAAATAATATATATATTAGAGATTAAATATTCCAGCTGTATGAAGTTGATACACCCTTTTCCGAAAAACATAGATTAAGTTCGTCCGGATACAAATCACCCATTTATAATGGCAAACTTTACAGTCGGATATGACGGCATCTTCGAGTTTTCCAACATCCACCCAACATCTATAAAGTAAATACAGGCTGAGCTGTTGCCTAGACAGTTGCCTCCAAAGAAATCATCCTTCAGATTTCTTGAATTTGACTTCGACCTTCATAGTCATCTCAAAGTCATCTCGAGCTAATAACTGATGAGAGATGCAAACACCACCTTAAATTCATTTTAAATAGCACTTTTTGATCGAAACATTTTTTGAATAATCAAATATTTTGGAAGTTCAATGCCAAAATAGAGGAATTCGCTAGAAAAGAAAGTAAAAAATATAGATAGTCAGAGACCAAAACATGTTTCTAATAAACTTTGTAAGTAGTTTATAAATACCACCAGTCTTAGTTAAAGCTTCCCTTGTATTTCCTTTTAATAATATAATATGTATAAATAGATTTTACAATCAATGTTTGGCTAATCTATTAGATTTACAGAAAGTCAAAGCCAAATACAAAGTTTCTTTAAGGAGGTTCCCAAAAAATCACGTTTTAGTACATTTTTAAATGGTGAATGTACATTCTCATAAATGTCCTTTATAAACTGGTAAATTTTTTGGTACTCCTTACGGAGCTAATTTTTTAATTTCAGCTGTTAAATTTTGCGTTTTTAACATAAATTCTATATTGAAGTATTTTAATATTATATAACAAGGTTAATTTTCTTAAAATTAATTTCGAAAACTATTATTCATTAGTTAAGAGCATGACAAATATTTCTCTATAAAGAAAATTATAGCAAACGGCACTCGTTTTTCCATAAAATACATTTAAAATGATGACACATTAATATTTCAAAAACTATGGTATATATGTACCGAAAAATTTTTCTAGCCGAAAAAGTTCTAACAGAATCCATCGTCAATTTGAATCGTCTCAAATATGTCCATTCACTCATTTCTTTGGGAACGTCCTTAAAGTCTGATACTCTCTTTGTGTTCAGTATATTTTGTTTGTATTTTTCTGAATTTAAGTTTCTTCATCAAATTTTTCCACTTTTTGATTAAAATTACCCACTCGGTATGCGCGGAAAAGCAAAAAAAAAAAATTAAAAAACATCATAAAATATGGTTTCATTTAAAATGTCGGTATCAATAAAAATAAATTGGTTGTAACTTTTGTTTTAAGACATCGATCGTCGTTTTTATTATATTTACCTCAGTATTTTCTAAACTCAAATGAATCGAATGAAAAATTTCATAACGAGCAATTTCATTAATTGATAGCTTACTTGATACATTCAAAATAAATTCTTCCTCTAATTCTTTGATCTTCATAGATGTACTGAATTTCGTTCTATATATTCGAAGAACGTACAAATAATCATCAGACAGGCACAAACAATATTGAAACTAAAAGTGTTTCGTTTATTTACCTTTACAAATGTTCTAAATATCAAGATTATTTTGTTTGATAGATTCGGAGAAAATATGCTGCAGAGGATGGACAGTCAGGACAGACTGAATGCCAGTATAACATAAAAGATTAAAAATTATAAAGTCTATTATAAAAGAATATTCACACATACAAAGAGTCAAACCCGGGCCTCTTATTTCATGCCAAGATACACGTGTTTCGTTAATTTATCTACTATAACAATGGTCAAACCACAATATTTGAGTCTGGAAGGTGCTAATTTCTCGTATAGCCAAATAACAATGTTTAGATAATATGCTAATGTACAAGTCATGAGTTATTTATGCACGTACTGCAGTAATAGTTCTATAGCAATTAATTGTATACATGGTTTAAGTTTTAATAATGCATATAAGAAATTTAATTCATATTCAATTTAATAATAATATACCGAGTGTAACAGATCAGGATCATTACGGGAAATTGTTGGTACATACTTCCACATAACAATGATACAGTCACGGTGATCTATTTTCTCTTTTCTGCCTTAGAGGAGACAGAAAAATATCCAATTTTTTTAGAGTCTCTTAGATTCTATTCTTGGAGTTCCTTCGACGATTGATGAAAACCGAATGTAGTTACGCCAGTGCATACCACAGAAGCCTTAGAATCATAATATCAACTAGAATTATATGTTTATCGATTAGTTAGGGTAATCGAAGCCAAGAATCATAAAATCTCAATTAATTTGTCGATTAGAAGATATTTTCAGAATCGCATCCAATTAAAAGCTATGCGAACGGGATTTCAATCGATATCTCAGAAACTTTTTTCTAAATCATTAAATGCTTCTTTGTATTAGTTTTAGAAAATCGATAAATATTTTCATTACCTGATTTAAATATAAAACATTTTCAAGGGAAGTTTTTGGCCAAAAGATGCATAAATCATCTAAATTTGATTATCAAACAAGTTTTTTCTGAGATGCAACATTAAATCAAAAGCAAAAGGTTTTGAAACGGGTATCCGCTTTGCAGTACTATACCTACAATCTACTTTACATTTAATCTACATTCTATATCTTTTATATTCGGTATTTGTTGCGAAACATTTACAAAATTTCATACATGCAATTTTAAACAATTTCTACCAAGAACTCTCAAAATAATATAAACTTATTTATTTCTATCACTCCATCTAAATTGTAATATTATACTATAAAATTTGTAAAAAACAAGAACAATACAATCTCATTTATTGTAGTAAATCGATAAACAAACGTGACAGTTAAATGAATCAATGTCATTTGATCAAAACAATTGAATTTGAGACTTGTATAGAATATAATAAGTTTTTATTACCTGTTATTCGAAGAACATTCTATCAGAAGACAAACGAAATATACGTGGGTTTAATTTAACTTACATAACACCGCGAGGTTACAATTTAGTGTAAAATTATAATGATTTTCTTTTTGTCTTCTATAGTCTTTTGAAGAATTAATAAAACTAAGGTGTTAATTAAAAAATTGAGGATTGTAAAAACCATGGTCCGAAGCATTGCGTTAATGGAACTGTCGGTTTTGCTTTGTGATTACTCTATCACATTACACATTCATACATGTGACACACACGTTACTGATATCCCCATATAATACATATTATACAATTTACGCTTAATTTGGGCCCTCACAACAGGGTAAACAGTGACGTTTACGAAAAAATGTTTCAAACAAAAGTTGTTTATTTTTTGATAATGAAGACTTTACATTTAAACTTTTGTGTATCTCTAACGGTTTATAAGATAGGTTCTACGGACCCATAGGTCGAGACCCAATTGACCTATGTTGCTCATTTACGAACTTGACCTCACTTTTTACGTCCTGAGTACGCTGTAATAATTTCATTTAATTATTTATATCTTTATTCGTTTTTGAGTTATCGTGTTGGCAGATAGACGGACAGAAGGACAGACAACCGAAAATGGACTAATTAGGTGATTTTATAAACACCTATACCATAATTTTGTTCATAGCATCAATATTTTTAAGCGTTACAAACTTGGGACTAAACTTAGTATACCTTGCATATTACATAAAAATACCTTGCATATTACATATGCATGGTATAAAAATTGGTATGTATTCAAATATTTCAATAAACTTGTAATAATAACTTTTTCAAATTGTTTTATTTTTCGATATCTCTAACCATCTCTGACGCTAGATAAAATATTAAGAATTAGAGTTTAAAATTCTGATTTCGATTATGTATCTTAAAAGATGTGACCCATCACTCTGTATGGCTATGCAAAATTTCAAATCGATATTCCTATAAATAACGAAAATATGAGGACGTCTTTATCTTAAATGCAACACACTGTATAATAGTGAAATTTTCTATGGGCATAATAAGTTATCGTTCTGTTTTATCTAACAGGTAGGTTCAAATATTTGAAAATTTGCTGACTTTATTAACATATTAACAGTTGTTCTCAGTATGAGATGACAGTTCTAAAAACAAGAGTCTTCATTACCCTTTTCTACATTGTTACAACAACTATTAAAAAAACTTTTAACAAAAAGAAAAAGTTTTCAAAAACAAATTAATATGCACTAAAAAGTAAAAAAATAACAATAATATAATGTAGTTAAAAATATTGTTATTTTTGGAGTCGGTGCCAGGCAAGGAAAAAACTCTGACAGAAAAGTTTGCGACATAAGCTTGGCTTTACTTTTTAGTGCATATTAATTTGTTTTGGAAAAGTTTTTCTTTTGAAGTCGATTTTCTTTTTGTTAAAAGTTTTTATTTTTTATTTTGTGATATTTAGTGAATCTGAAGTACACTAATAAATTGGTGATTAAAAAAAATTTGTCCTCTTATCGTGTATACTTAATGAAAATTTAACACTTTTATGGTTTTCTCATGAATGCCGTTGTCAGAACAAAACCAAAATGAAATGGGAATCATCAAAATCGGTTCACCCAGTCGAAAGTTCTGAGGTAACAAACATTTTTTTTAAAAATACAGTCGAATTGATAACCTTCTCCTTTTTTGTTTAAAGTCGGTTACAAATTTTTTTTTCCAAAATTTTCCAATTTTTTCACTACAAATTCTTTTTATGGCATGGCTTTACATCCAAATTAAAGTATTGATTTATTTTCTCGGTTTATTAAATACTTACGCTACGCGTGTTAGTCCATCAAGATACTTAACAATTGTAATACAATATCCGAATAAGATATTAATTCAAACGACATTACAACTAAACAAAAGCATTAATTTTCTTTTACACAAACAAGAAAAAACAAATACAAAAACACTAAGAATAGAACAATAATTTTCTTTTAGAGAACTTTTTGGTGGGTGAATATTCACTTTGTGAACAAACATTGTTTCAACAAATATATAAATCTTTTTGTAAATAATCTCTCCTTTTAAAACTTTTTTTCTTGTTCGAACTTCGTTTTTTTAAGATGAACAAAATAATACAAAATAAATTCATACAAAAAAACGAAGAATTCTTAAGTAGGAAGTAAATAGAATCAGTTTATTTCTATTAATAAGTTTCAAAAATATTTACATATTACAAAAATTGAATAAGATACTTTATAGCTTTTTTTACAGATACCGTTGATACAAAAATCAATTACATATCCTTATTTAAAAATTTTTTTAACCCGAGTGGCTTGATTACTAAAAGCGTAACCTTTTGGAATATCGGCAATTTTTTTTTTCATATTTCTTAACCAAGTATGTAAATACCGTAAAAGAGATGACAAAAAGTAAGATTAAAATTAAAATCGGTCAAGAAATACGAATGATAAAAGCATTTGAATTTACTAATGAGACAGATATTCGACAGAGAGATCGTACATAGCTTTTGACGTCATCTCTTTCTCATAAGAACTCCATGAAAAAAATGGTTTTCTGTGTAGTTTTTATCTAGGTTTTGTTATAGTTATTCGAAAAATAATGGTCCTCTGCTTTGTGTAACATGATTAAGCAGTTGTCGACAGATTTGGCCAATTTTTCACAGACTCAAAATAATGTTAGCCGTGAGATCCCAAAGAGAGATAATCATGTAAAACCTATTTATTACGATATTAAAAAATTCTCTGGACAGAATTGAAAAAAGATAAAAGAGTTAAAAGAAATGTCTTTAAATAAAGGAAATAATCTTGTGTTTTAAACGGTCAAAATTTCTGAAACTTTAGTATTTAATAGTAAGCCCTATTTTTAGCCTACGAAAAAAAAATCATTAAATTCTGCAGAAAAGTGCAAAGAAACTACCTAAGCTACGATCGGGCATGAAGGCAACTTTTGTTGTTTTTTTGTGTTTACATTCGTATCTACAGTATTATAAAGGATTGTTTCACATAGAAACCCTTAATTCATTTCTTTTTTTCTCTAACATAATAGATTATAATGGAATCAATCATGATCATTCAAATGAAACCAACCGTTAAAGGGTAATCGGTGATCGTTCATAAAAGAATTATTTTTGTGTAACTTTTAACTTGTATAATTTTCTATTTTTCTGAGGATTCATCCGTATAATTGAATATAGTACAAATTAATAAAATAAATCGAAATGAATATTACTTTTAGAGCCTAGATCAAGAAATCTCTATTTCGATAAATTCCGGTTTATATGTATAGATAATTAATTTGTATTAAAATTTATTTCTACTTTCTTTCTTTTAACTCGTAGTGTCTGCATGCCAGCGTTTTAGCATGTCTGCTTGTCCCCTGAAAAACTTAGGATCGATTTAAACCCTTTTCCCAAGATCTAATCGAGCTGAATCTTTCAGAATCACAGCAGATTCGTGGCAACAAAAACATGTTTAAAAAATTTATTAGATTTTATTTTTATTTTTATACAGTGTGACACAAATGGGAGCATTAAAAGAGCAGAGTGATAGTCTCATCATTTACTTGAAAATAGGGAGACAGATGTTGTCAAAAACAAATGCAGACAGTTCAAAAGGCAAAGATCTAAAATTTTTGGGGCGAAAACAATAATTTCCTTTCAGTAACTTAACTCGGAAATAAAATATTTAAAACTAAAAATAAATCAGTTTATATGTATATAAGGTTGCCTTGTCATTTTATGTACACAGTGTTTCAAATGGTGATTTTATTTCTAATTTCTAGCTTATAAACAATTTGTTGAAAGCGGAATATTTCTTCTTTTTTTTATTTGAAGTTTATAGAATATTGATTTAGTATATTGTGTGTACACGGCACGTGGTTCGATTTGGTATGTGGAAAAATTCGATTACACGTTTCATGTTCTAGAATCATCTAATATACTCAAATTTTTATCACTACATTTCAAATAATAAAAATTCCAAAAAGGTATACGCAGTTCAATCGACCCAAAATGGCTGTTGGATATTGTAGGTATATCCATCATGTACCTCCACTAGCATGACACGAATAAGCATATTAATGAATAACTTGCCTGTGAAGAGATCTTACTCTCTAGGTTCCAAATCGATTGATAGCTGAGTACCAGTTACAAATTGAATGCCAATTTGGAGACGCTATTATCCGACTCTATAGAACTGCATTCTGGAGACTGTCTTTAATAGTTTTGTAAAGACAGCCTCCAGGTGGTGAATATGAATTAAATGTTTTTTGACTTGAAAGTACTCGGTAGTAGGAAGAATATTCTCTGTTTTAGTGGTCACTAAAACAACGCATACTCGCATATATAATTGTTTTGTTCCCAATATCTTATCTGTATTTTAATATTATTTGCACGTTGTAAGATTACGACTCGGGCGGGAACAGAGTCCTTTCGATTGATTTTCAATCTCGGAGGGAGTTCACGGTTCTAAAAACTGTTAAAACTCCATAATTATACGTGAAAAAGAAATATTTTGAGTTATGAAACATTCTGCCATAAACCGCACCTTTTCCAGTACTCGAGCCTATAATTGAATTAAATCAAATCCACTTAGATCACATTGTAATCGGTAGGTTAATCAAAAATAGAAATAAATTGTATGTTAAAAATAAATATACCCTTTGTAAAAGAATAAAAGTGATAATTAGGTATATATTGTATGTATACACATTTAAATATCAGAAAACAATAAACGATTCCAATTTTCTAGTTTCAAGTTTTATTATTTTTTGTTACTTTGATGTATTACAAAAAACGTTTTATTTGTATAAGCAAGTATTATTTCTCTTTAATGTTTTATTTACACGATATTCAGCATATAGTGCCACCAATGAATAATATCATTAAGATGCCGCAAGTCGCACAACCATTCGAGAGCTGCTATGTCAATAAGGAAATTTATAAATTAAATTTTTCCAGTGTATACTCTCTGGGGTAACGAATCTTCCAAATAGATGGGCCTATTTCAAATTAATTTTGCCTGTGTAAAGAATGCACTTCTGGTTTCAAGCTCTCTCAGTTATGATAAAAATCACGTTCCTATGTGTAAACAAGCATTCCTGAAGGAATAATAAAAGCACTGATTCTAAGCTTACTAGCCACTAAATGTGCAAATGAACTTTTGCATTGTGTATTTGCATTGTGTATGTCTTGTAATATTAAAATGATGTCGATCAAAACTATATTTTTATTTTATCTACGCCCGTGAGATAAGAAGTACTTTTCTCACTCAGCAAGCGTGGGAAAAATAGTTCATCACCGCACTAGAGTAGTAATGAATTCATTGCTGCAATATTATTGTAATAAATATACACGATACACGTATGATAACGCATTATTAACGTACTTTTGCGATGATCCAACTCATGCTACGCACTCGTTGTCCAAATTTCGGCGTACGTTACTTTAATAATGCTTTTATATCAATAGTATCGTAAATAACTATTACAAGTATATCTTGAATCAGCCAAATAGGTAGAACTTGAAGGTACTCTCTTCACCCTATCTTAACAGTTCACTTAAGGGTACATCGTAAGTTCATAATTGAAACGATAAAACTCCTACAAATTCCTCTTATATTTTTATAAGCCCCCAGTTATAGCTTTAACTTATTTTTTCCTATTGACTCAAGGTCAATAGCTTACTGACTTCAGTGATCAATAGCACAGGACGGAGCATTTTTTTATATTTCACCAGTTCAGCAAAAAGACATTTACAATCACTCTTTCCGTTGCTTGCTCTGTGGTAAGTAAAATTTACTACTTGTACTCCTTAACATCAATATCTTTCAAGGTAGTAAAATCTGATTCAAAATACTTATGCAGTTACAATTAAAGAGTCTAGTCTGCAATTGTTATAAGAAAGTAATTAGTTTATAGAATAGAGAAATTATATAGTCCCACACGTGGCACTCTCTTTTGTCAGCCTAGTATTATCATTAAGTCGATAACATTTGTGTGTATTCACATGTAAACGCCTAATTTCCATTTAGTATTATTAACAAACAAATATATTACTAACACGAAATGAAATGTTTTTTAATCCTATTTTCACGATTGTTATTATGTATATCAAAATTAATTGCTTTTTCTTTCGGCGTTTATGTTGACTAATAAATTTATATTAAATAAAATTAAATTTCTTTTTATTCAAATTCATTTAACAGAAATAAATTTTTACTTATACCAACCTTTTCATTTATTGTAATTTTTATTTTTCGACTTTTTCTAGTTAATTGTATCACAAAGTGTATCGAAAGTAACGTTAAGGAAATATGGCTCATACATACATAGCTTTCATTTTTATTATCATTCTTAAATAGTTTCGATTTCAAAATTTTGGCCACAGATCAAGTATTATGGATTAAATTTCCTACTATCTGTCTGTCTATGTTTTGTTAATATGGAAGTACTGCATTTACCAGTTAGGTAGTAAAGTTTATACCAACTTTACTCACTTTTGCTGAAGGACTCCCATGTGGGGTTCGAGGTAGATTTACGAGGACTAAAAAAACAGAAAAGTCGACAAATAGAATGAAAAAGGAACGAAATAAACAAATTTTTTGTTAAAAGGTTCCCGTTGATAGATTTACGTTGACTAAAAAACAGCAGAAGTGTCAACTGTAATGTAGGGGCGATGCTGCGCATGTGCTTAGGTGGGCCTCTATCAAAAACCATATAAGCTTGCAGTGTTTTTACATATTTCTTTCTTGAATCTACTAATTTTTGAGTAAAAAACTCACTGTTTCAATAATGTGACACAGTATTAACTATAAATATTTCCACGTGCGGCGTTCAATTTGGTTCTACACGCAACGACTAGATAAATTTTAAATTTATTATTTTCCTGTACTTTCATATAAAATACGTTAGAACTTTTAGCACAGAACTAACTCGAAATATCCAAATTAAACAACTTGTTTATAAGATATCATAAAAAGTTTTATTTGTTCGAAAGGTTATTTTTTAGTAATTTGTGTGATATATGTATATGTAATCAGGGGAAATGTAATTAGCAGTTGATAAAATTAGTAGAAATTGAGAAAATCATCTTGCAACATCTAAATTATTGAACTTTTATATCAAAATGAGTATTCAATTTGACCTTATGACTGATTATCACATGTCAGTTTGAGTCTATTTTATTAATCGTTTCTTGAAACATTTTTAATCAACCGGTTTATTTATCAAAAAACATGCGAACTTAATTTAAAAAACATGATGTTTGTTAGAGGGCGCACAAACGATGCCGTTGCTGATATTTAATCGAAAATATACAGTGGAGTAATCGAAAAATTTGATTTTTCAAATAAGTGCCTTCCAGTGATTTATCTGATTAGTTTACACAAATTTCCATAATATACTCTTTTAAATAAATGCAAATTTTAAATTTCTACATTTTAAATATATGTCAAACGATTACGCACTCAGACTTTCATCCAAGAATGGTCAAAACAGTAATTTTAAGCCTCGAGGGTAGTATATAAAGAATGTTTAATCTAAAATTTTCATTATGCGACTATTTTGACATAAATGCCTCCCTTGGTAAGTTATTCATTCACTGTTTATATGTCAGCCTCAGGACAGTTTTCGAACCACCTAATATATTGAGCTGAAAAGACATTACAGTTTGATATCAGCATGTCGGCATGTCGGCATTAAATTAAAATGCAAAACGTTAAAATTATTTCACAAACGATATTAAATTAAAATGATATTACATAGCATCTGTATTCACAGTTGCATTGTAATAACACTTGTACAGTACTGACATAAATAATTATAATATGCTATTTTATTGCAGCAATTTTATGAAATCTGGTTATTTAATTGTTTTAATAGTACATTACAAACTTAGAATATAAATGTATGTATATTCATTCTATTTTATTACATTTTAAAAAGTAAATATAGATTTTTGTATCATAAATTTTCTGGATAATCAAGCAGAAATTGTTTAGCTCAATCTAATCTATTTTAAATTTTACTTTAAAAAATTAATTTTCTTTTTAAAGAGGTTCGCTACCGATTTTCAAAATAATACCGATGTTTAACAAGTGAAATTTACAAAATTTAAATACCAGAACAAATTTTTCGGATACAGAACCCTAAACTCGCACTTGAAATCTAAGAACAGTCTTCATTAAATTTCCTTTTTTCTTAAGGTAGTACTATTGGTAATAGACTTTCTATTCAGAATTTAATGAAACTTGGCATAGTTGTCCATTATTATATCATAATTAACCAGTTAAATTTTTAGGGGCCTTCAGAGAACTGAAAATCTGAACGTCCAATTTTGTGAAATAATATAAAATCTGTGATTTCCCATAAGGATCAATGTTAAAATATCTTCAAAATATCTTTTTTTTCAGTTCTCTGAAGGCCCCTAAAAATTTAACTGGCTAATTATGATATAATAATGGACTACTATGCCAAGTTTACTTAAATTCAGAATGCAAAGTTTATTATCGATAGTACTATCTTAAAGCCTTTTCCAAACTTGGTTTGATTTTGAAGATCATCGCCAATTTTGTAGTTTTTCCGAGTACGGAACCCTAAACTCGCAATTGAAATCTAGCTAAGAACACTCTCCAAAAAATTAACTTTCAAACGAAACAAAAGGAGTCAAAATCGGTTCATCCGCATAGGTGCTCGGTTCATCAGTGGCTAAAAAAATGATATTCTTATAATGACACATAAAATAACCACTGTCAAAAATTCAAATCGAATAGTTACACCGTTTGAGAGAAAAAAAATTTCTAAGTTTAGTCTTATACTCGGCCGTAATTGGATACCAATTTTTTAAGTTCTATAACTTTTGGTAAAATAATACAAATAAATACAAATTTTCAAATACTGACTTAATCATTATTTCTGGACAAATCCCTACTTTTTTTAGTTGAATCATGGAGTCATTATTTAATTATTAATAATGTTAGAGATATATTTGCAGTTGTGTGTGTGTGTGTCGAATAAATGTATAAAACCAATGAAAATCGAAATAGAATAATCGAAAAACTCGATTTTCGTAAGTTTTGCATTCGAACCACGGTTGAAATTTGATTATCTCTATTTCAAAATTTATTTTTGCCAATCCTCGAAATGGCAATGAAAAATAAATTTCTCATCATTCGCGATTTTCGTGTACATCGCAGTGTTACTAAAATATTTTGCTTGACCAAACTGTCTTCTTCTTGGGAAAAAAATTTGAATCTACTTTTTGGTAAAAACAAAAAAAAAACGCCGCACTCTTCTACAGGTAACCAGGTAGCCAGGTAGCATCAGAATTAATCACTTATAGTTGTTTCTAAAATTTTACTGTTGTTTGTTTTCCAACTTCAACAAATTTGAACATTAAAAGTTTCATTTAAAATCCCCAATTTAGTTTTTTTTTTAAATTTTTCACTGCGCTCCCACCATTATCAAAAGTATTCATTAAAAATAAGATTTTTTACAGTTGACTCTTTTATGTTAATAATTCGAAAACAGATTATCCTGATAAGCAAATGATTTTTTTATCTGTAGAAAAATTCTAAAATTTATTAGTTCTAAATATTTGAAAAAAACATTACAGGTAAATTGTTTTTATTTTTTAATGGAATATATTTTTCAATTTTTCAGAAGAGCTTAATTTAAAATTAGCATATAATTCCAAGAAAAAAATATAAGTTCAACTCAATTTAAACTAACCTGAATTACCAAGAATAACATTAAACAAGTTAAACACTTTGATGTTGATGGAATTAACAAGCAAATTCTGAAAAGTTATGTATCTCAAAGGATTACAGATTTAAACATACATAAAGAGACGCAACACTCATTTTTCCCTGTGTACAGAAATACTTTTAGTAAGGTACATAAATGCTATTTAATTTTTTTTTTTTTTTTTAAACATATTTTAGCGGTATTTATTCCCATTTGTTTTCCAAGTACTCTATAATTGAGCTGAGTACATATACATTCCAAGGATTTGCATTAAGAGTAATCAAACTTTATGTGGAGTTTATTTGAATTATTTGCTCATTTAAGCGACGAATATTTTACTAAGCAGGACCATATGTGATTCATTTTAATAAAAAAGTCAATAATTTCCATATGTAACTCAACACGCCATATTGTATAATGATTTTCCTAACATTATCCTAACTAGCGAATATGTGGTTATCATTTCTCTATAACATTATGCATCATACAAAATAGTATTAAATACTCTTTCTTGTAAATAAAATTTTAATGGTATGTAATACAAAATTTGTTAAAGTTTAAAGTTAATAGTCACTCATAATATAAAACACTTAATTATTTAACAACAATTTAACAATAAAGCGCAATCTAAAACAAAATTTAGTCCATTGAACGATATTATTGTGGTCATCATGCAATTCGATAATTTGAAATGGATAATAATTTATTACTTAGATCATTATATGTCTTTTGAAATGGTATAAGAGCTAGCAACCTAACGAAAAAGTTGATTTCAAGAAGGCTGGATTTTGAATATTTCTGTATTTAAGTCTGAAACCTGAGAGCAGTTGCGTTTACTAATTTCATTTCTAATATGAGCTGTGAAAGGACCCCTAAACCTTACCCTAAACCTACCCTAAAATATTCTTTTAACGAATAGTTTTCGAGCTACGGTCGATCAAAGCTACGCATATATTATATTTATAGTACCTATATCACTAGGAAAATGACTTTCTGTGAAACTTGTTCAAACCTATCCCCAAAATATCTTCGGATCGCTCTGATCAAAAGCTTTCGCGGCCACAAAATTTTTTAACGGGTAGTTTTCGAGCTACAAGCTATATAACCATAATGTATGTGTTGCTTTGATTGTATCTTTGAAAGCCATTTTCTTAGTGACATAATAAATATAATAATAATTATAATAATAATAATAATAATAATAATGGGGTAAGAAAAACTTTAACAGAAAACCATTTTCCTATCTAATATTGAGCGCTCCTTTGATGATTTTAAAGTCATTTCAAGACAATTATTTATAAATAAATTTTCATGTTTTTTAGCAATATTTGCCAATCTTACACCGCGCCAGATATTCTTACAATTTAAAATCCTTTTTAAATAATTTTCGAACGGCTGTTATTTTTAATATAATTTGGTTGTACAATAAAATAATATAATTTAATTTGCCCGGCAGAAATTTGGTTGTTATACTAGCTCGCATTCAGTGTCCGCTCTCAGGAACGAAACGTATTTATCAGCCGTGTGTCGTCTTATAGTAAACTCTCGAAAATGCTACCAGTTCTTGTACCAAAAATGATAGCTTATTGTCGATACAAAAAGAGTATTTTACCAATATTTCATAATATATCATATAAAGGAGTGTCCTTGTGATTTTTAGGGCTAAAATAACGATAAAAAATGACTATACTTTAAGTAAAATATATTGATAGTTATAATAGGGCGTTTTATACATATATGATAAATTGTATTTTTATAAAAATCTATATAAAAATATAAAAAACTCAACTGAAAATAGTACAAAATTTTCACTTTTATTTCTTCTATTCGATAAAAATTATAATTGAATTATGTTTGAAAATCTGCCAAAAGGGAGATAACAAATATATGTGTCAAATGTTTATGTGGGATACTAGGATTAGCTATAATTTAATATATTTTCTTTAATCGTGTAAATCATGAATGAATCTATTGAATATTCTCTAAGATATAATAATTTCCTTTCTTAAAAGGATATACATTTCTGTATTTTTAGTGTAAGTATTACCCACGATCTTATCTCCATATAAAAAGAAATAACCTACTTCAAATGAAAGACTGTAAAAGAAACTATGATTAACATTTCAAAAATTTAAATAAAAAACTACATAAACTGCATAGAACCACTTCTAATTTACAACCAAAAATTTCCTTCATTACGACAGTGTTGTTTTATATTGTTTAAAAAATGACACAATTTTCGGAAGACATTACAGAATACACGGATTATACTATGTCTTCCTATCTATCAGACATTGAATGCGTAAACAGCAGCTAAAATATTTCCTAGAACAAAGTTTGAACGACAAATATTTTGTTTGCCGTTTTTGTACCAAAAAAGTGAAATATTGACAAAAAATGGCACAGTATTCGGAATACGTGAAAAAATTCATTAATCTGGCATAAGATTTGTAATCAGCGACCAAAAATACCTCTCAGGTGACATTTTGGACGATAAATACTAGTTTTTGTGCCCAAAGTGGAATTTTTGGTCAAAAATGGCACAATTTTTGGAATATGTGACATTGAATTCACATTCAGGGACCAAAGATACCTTCTAAATGACATAATAAACCAAAATAAGCATTTTAAGCTTGGGAACCTATTAACACGTTTCAAAAAGTTTCATTAAAATCGTTTTACTAACAGTTCAAAACGTGACTTTTGATTTTTGACCACCATTAAGAAAGTTAAAAAAAATTTGGATTCCTTGGAAACAAATCATAAAAATCATTGAACAAATTTTAATCGAATCTTAATGGAATGAAACCTACTGATGTGTTTTCATGTTGTTGTGGACAAGATATTGCTTATCGAAGATAACATTCTTATTAAAAACGCTAGATAGACCAAGGATATTTCATGACTAGAAGACCAAATATATGTATTTGATGCTATGCCATGTAAATTGCACATCGTACACGTAACAATAACAGCCTATTAAAATCACTTAAAGCAAGTATGAATTGTAGATTTAAGGAAACAATAAAATTCTTCTACAGATAATTATTCAAATTTCAACATCAATAAATTATGAAAATAAATTTGTGTGTTTTTATAATAACATGTTATAACAATACATTTTGACATTTTATTTGAACATACATTAATAACATAAATCTACAACTTATATAAAGAGTGCACTAAAAGCAGCGTTTCTTAGGCTTTCCTCTAAACGGACAAACAAAAGTAAAACTGAAACTTGGGGCGAAAAAAACATAACTGCAACTTTTTAAGAACTTTTTGGAGACTAGTAATGTATTAGCCAATGGCTATTACAGTTTCATTTTTGTTTTTTTTTTTTTGCAGTTTTAGTTTTGGTTTTTGTGTGCCCGTTTAGCATAAAACCGGCATAAGATTAGAATTGATAGGGAAAAACAAAGAGTTTTTAAAAATGCAGAGCTAGATAAAAAATCATCATGTTTTTATTGCTAATTTTCTATTTTCGAAATGGTGATTAAATTTCATTAAATGTGAAAGGGTTTCTTTTGTTTTTAATTTAGAAAGAAACTTAACCATAATTGACCCCTAAAATAAAGGAATTTTTAATTCTCAGTCCGTTGTAAAGTTTTATCGAGTTTCCGTTTTGTTTTTGTTTGTCCGTTTAGAAAAAAACCGGCATTATAGATAATCTACCTAGCGTTTTTAATAAGAGCCCACATTTTGGATAAACACGCTGCTGTTCACAACTTTCTGATTTGGTTAAAAAAAAACAATGTTTTTTATTTTTTGTTTCCAAGGAATCAAAATTGTATTTTTTTAATTCTCTAAATATTTGTCAAAAAATTTCGAAAATCAAGAAAGTGACATTTTGATTTATCAAAATTAGAAATAAATTATTATTTGACATAAATTATTAAAATTTTCGATTCTTGTTAGTTTTTAAATAAAACACAGCTTTAATTCCGAAGATGATGTATGTATGTATTTGTGACGTTATGGAGTTGAAATCTTAATTTTCCCCCAAAATCCAATGCCACATATCATATTAGTCCTATAATTTTTAGGACAGCCTATATACTTGTGTAAAATTCCTTAACAAATATACAAGATTTAATTAATTGTATACTGACAGGATGAAATGAATTCTTATTATTATAAAATACATTAATTAATTTAATAACTCATTTGTTGAATTGAATCATCATAATTATTAATTTAATAAATTTATACTTGTGTACACGGTCTATCTACCAACCTACGCAAATGAAACTTTTTTAATTAATACGTATTATTAATCCAATTTTAATCACAAAGTATTAATAAATTAATAATATTTTCATATTTAATCTGTTTATGGTTCTTGGAAGTTTTATTTACAATATTGGGTAAATCACTAACGACGTCAAGTATTCAATATTATGACAGTCATAAGCAGGCTGAAATATTCAAAAACAGCAGTAGTCTATGGAATACGCAGACCATTAAAAAAGTGGAAAATTATTTATAAAATAGTTCATTCATACAAGTTCTATTGAAGTAAAACCTGCTGTAACCCAGATTATGTTATGGCAAAATGATTTTTATAATCACTAATAATATTTAAAAATAAACTTGTATACTCAATGATTTGGAAAACTGTTTGCATTGATAAATAGCATGCACCAGTACATTGTCTAGTATATTGATAACTGGGAAATGCAATTTGAGATAATAATTCTTACTAATTAAAATCAGAAGAAGACCCGAATTCAGTAGTTACAATTTCGACTACCAGATGACAATACTTGTACTTATCATTTTTTAAGGCCAATAAACATATTCAATGTCAAATCAAATAAAAATGTGTACTATTAAACAGGAAGTGGGCAGCTTTTTAAGTAGTTCCAACTTTGACCAACGGATTACTTATCATTTATCAATATTAACGAAGCTCATCGACTTTCGATTTCGAGAATTGTAAGGCATTTGCCCTTTTCTTACTTATTCTGAAGACAAAATTACCGCCTATAGAATACGAAAAGACAAAAGCTTTTCAAATTTCGAAATCTCTCTGTCCGGATATGATATTGAATCACTATCATTAATCAGTTTCAAATAATAAAATTCCTGAAGTTCGAATAATATTATGAGAAACAGTTTACTATAGTCTTTATTCAATAAAGTGTGTTGGCCACTTTGTATTTGACAAAGTTCATGTATTGATTAAGGGAAAAATGATTATGGCAAAAATTATTTTGAAAATTTATACTTAAAACTTGGATTTTGAACATTAATTGGTTTTATTATATTTTTTCATTTTTTCACCTACGATTGACAATATTGTCATAAATCGGTGAAAATATTTTCCACTTTTTAAACTGTTAACTTGAAACTTTACTTTTTAAACATTCGAAATTTTGGAAAAAGTTTCAAACAAAAATTGTTTAAAAAAAACTGTTTTGAAGGCATACTTTTAAATTTCCCCAAAAATTTCCTTTGGCTTCGATTTAATAAAAACTAAGGCCTCTATTTTAGGAACGTATATTAATCTATTAGGCTAGACAATTTTATTAAACTAGATTAGGAAAAAGTATGTTGAACACATTCAGTCATTTTAATTGAAATTAAAAATAACATTTTGAGGTAAGAGAAATATTTTTAAAGAGTAATCTTATAAAACAAACATTCAAGAAATTAATGTTGCAAAATAAATTAGCAACATTTTGATACTATACAAACAGTAGAATTTTAAGTATACTTAAATCATTGGCACATTGACAATAACGGTATTTAGAGTATAAAAATTGTGTACTTAAAATACTGTTTTATTTACATGTATACATACGTGTTTAGATAATGCAAATACCTCTTAAAAAACAATAAATGATTAACAGAAAGTTTATTCATCTTCTTCAACTTTACTAAAACACTTATTATTAAGAGACTGATCGAACAATTTTTTCCGTAAATACTTTTGTAAAATATGTAGCGTTATAATATATCGACCGTAATGTGGCAATAACTTGAATATAAAAGAAAACTGCTAACCCGAATTCGCATTTTACGCCATATGTGCGGCCAAGTGTTGACTACAAAGAAACAAGGCATCACAACTGAAAATCTAGGGTTAAATCCAGAGCTACAATGCGTTTTCACTGTTGACCGTGGTTTAATTTATAATGAAGAGTTAATCTTCATCAAATGTAAAATTATATATTTTGTTTCAAAGTCAGAATTGGCCGCCAAAATCATATGATTTAATACCGTAGGAAGTTATTCTTTGTAATTTTTCGAACTCAACTTATTCGAACCAAAGCTTATGTTACTAAGCTCGTAACTCGCAACCACCCACACCTTTTGAAAGAAATTTTAAGACTGTATCAACGAAATTAAGACACATGCAAAATGCTCGGAGAAAAAATCGATAAAAAGTTAGTTTATATGTGCCACCAAGTCTTGGACTTTCATACAATTTTACTAGATATGCCCCGTCAATTTTTTCGGATATGGAACCCTAAACTCGCACTTGAAACATATTTAAGAACACTCTCCATTAAATTACCCTTTTTATTAGAGCCTGCTCCAAACTGAAACGATTTTAAGGATCATGCCATATTTTTTAGTTTCAATAGCTAAGATTACACCCTTTCTTTTAGGCTTCGAGTCGAAAGTTCTCTAAGAAGAGTGCCTTTGCTAGCAATTAACTATCGTTAATAACTAAGGTAAGTCAAACAGCGGAACAAAAATTGACCATAGAAACATACAAAAAAGGGCTCTATATTTATAAAACAAAACAACAATAAACAGACATAAAAAATTAGTACTTATAAATTGGATTTATCAGGAAACAAACAAAAAATGGTAACGCCATCATCGACAACAACGACTGAAGCTTTTCTACCACCACTAGAGGCGTATAACGTTGAAAGAGATTATAATGTCGTACGATGTCTATTAGTCTTAATTGCTTGGTCATCCTTCGTAAGTTCCGTTTTTTAACATTTTTTCTTAATTATTTAGTTCATTTTTAAGCTTTAGGTTTATAAACAGGTTGAGATTCTAATACTTGCTTTAAAGTTTTTTGCCAATGAGTGGGTTACAAACTGGTTCAGTGTTAACGATCTGATCACTACTCTTCTTTTGACCAAGTAAATTATAGTCATAAATTTTTCTCGTAAACAGTATACTAGCTAATATCAGATTTAACGGCTCCCCGATTTAACATTAAAAATATTGGCATGAATATATTCAAATAATGTTTTCTTAAACTTTTTTTTAACCCTTTTTTTAAATTTTGTAATATTCTGTAGGTCCAAATTACGCTCAACTGACATTTAGCTCACAATCTAGCCAGCTAACTTGATTTTTGAGAAAAGCTTTATTTGGTAATTTATCATTCTTTTTATGAGATGGAATGGGCCAGAATAGTTAATAAACTATTACTATTTATAATAAAGAGAACGTTTTTATGTTTTTTCCACATAAAAATTAGATTATGGGTTTTCAATTTTTACAATTGGGTTTTTAATTTTCAATTTTGACTGATCCCAATAATACACGGTGAGCCATTTAAATCAATACACCTAAATATCTCGTTTTGTAGTTAACCAATCGAAAAATAACAAAAGTCGAAGAGTTTGATGAGGGACATCATCAGATGTAGCAATTTAGATAATAAATGGTAAGAGATAGAAAAACACATTAAGTTAGAAAGTTAAGCCTCATAAAAAAATTAATTATTTTTGTTAAAAACATTTTTTCGACAAACGTTAGCTTTCGGAGGAAATGCGACTTAAAAATGAGTCAGTCAGCGTAACTGCTTTCATATGCAAGACATACGTCATCCATACCAATAAGTTCCATAAAGAAATCTTATCATAAATTTATTGAGAAATTCGTGTTTTTAGTTTTTATTATTTTAATAAAATCTTATAATTTTTTAGATTTGGGATGTTATCGTTATTTTATGTTATATATTCGAAGGTATTTGGACATGTATCAGATACCCAAAATGCTGCGAATGCCTGAGTGTACTAACTTGGAAATTTGGATTAGGCTGGCCAAATCCAACATGCGAATGTGTTGTACGAACAAAATTTGGCAAGTCACTTTATAAATTTTGTCGTTTCTTTATCGATACATCCTGGTTTATCGAAACTATATTCTGAAAACTTTCTTTACGTCTCCCAAGTTAAACACAAGTGTAAAATTAAGTAAAATAATGAAAAATATGGAAAGATAAATAATGAAATATATGGACTTAACGTGTATTTAGTTGACTATGCCAATATGTGTTGACTGTGTTAGCCCAAAACTTCCTGTTTTTCCCTTTTTGAACCAAAAGCTTGGTACGCCCATGAAATGACCAACTTGAATTTTTTTTATTATCCCGTTAAATTCCAGTGATTAAGACTAAGCTTTGATACATTTTGATATTCTATATCCAATTATGTTTATAGTTTATATATCTCATACAGCATTTCTAAGAAAGAAGTAATTTTATAATATAATAATTTCTGATGAGTATATTTTCAACTAAAAATCAAAGTATCATGGAATGAGTAAATTGGGAGGTAAAGTGAAAATGTCGAAAAACACAACAACACGACATCAAGCTTATTTTAAAAAAAGTTGTCATTTTTCCAAATGTAATACAAAAACCAATTTTAAAGTTTTCAATTTTTGCTTTTACTAAAAACATGTTTTGGCGAATACAAAATTTTATTTCTGAATTGAAATTCAAATGGGCGATTCGAATACAAAATTATTTGTACTGTGCAGAGGAAATTTGAGAGGTCGTCTTTATTTTGAACTGAAAATGCTGACAAATGCACATTTAATTATTTAATTGACCTTCCACTCAATTAAAACCCAAACAAAAACTATTGCAACTTTTTCAACTTTTCCTATATGGCTACTCCGCTTTATTTGATTATATCAACAACATTCCTATTTTTTCCACCATTTTCAATACCAATTTTAGACTGAATTACAATACTTTTTTATAATAATTTCTTATCCAATCTAGTAATGAGAGTTGTTTTGGTAATTAACATCATTGCGACAGTGGCTACTTGTTTCCTACACTTCTTTTTATTCTTCGCAGTTATAAAAGTAAGTTAAACTCCAAATTATTTTTAAAATGTCATTAAGCTTTCTATAATTCACGTCAGAATAAAAATTGTTTCACTCGCAAAGGGGAATTTTAAGATTTCTAAAATTTAGCTTAGAACTTTAAGAACAACAGTTTTAAAATTTTCCCATTTAGAAGAGAGTCTTAACGCGACGAATAAAGTAGTTTAACTTTACAATACTTCCACCATATTTGTATGCTTGTTAATGCTATAATATTAGAAAGCGATTAATAATAAAATCTAACAACTGTAATTTCATTTATAGGAATCTATAAAGCTAATGAAAAACATAAAATGGTTTTTGGTTATGTATATAATATTATTTGTGAAACTTGTTACTGGTGCCATTGAAGTGCTCGATACACTTACACAATATGGATGGCAATACAAGTTTACACGTCTTGCTGGTGTTTTGTTGTTGGATATTTTGCACTTCGTAATTTATTTTGGTAAATTGTAAATTTTTTTTAACATGCATTACAATTTATTTCTTACCGCGATCAGTTTAAAATGGCCTCCAGACTCTCTACAGCTTTATAAAATTTAGGATATTCCAGGGAAGCACTTCATTTACTTCACTTCAGTGAATATCAGTGCATTCCAAGTGATTGACTTATTGAGTTTACAATGACCAGTAAGCTCATTAAGTCATATCATTTGAATATATGATTATTTCGTAATTGCAAACGATCTGAAGCCTTTTTCCACGAAAAATCATTTATAAGAGCTTTTACATGATCTTGGACATTATTATTTGTCTTTTATTTTAGTTTTAATTGTGCTTATCCGTACCAAAAAAAAATTCTGGGTCGTTTAACGGGATTTAATTGGATGATAAAGATCAGAAAATATTCTTAGTATATGAATATATAATTATTATATGATCCCTACAGAATTTTTAAAAAATAGCTAAAACAGAATTTGTAAAATATGAGAAATTAGTGATCAAAGCTTATAAGCTTTTTGAACTTACTAGGGGTACTTTCAAAGAATCCAAGATCAATCAAAAGTCACTATTCCATATATCAAAAGATCTATCTATTTCGGTTTCATACAGACCAGAAAGTTCTTATGAGTCAATTTTCTTATGGAACAAGATAATCATATTTTTCAAATTAAATTAAAAAATTTCTTTGTGTTAACCTTCGCTGAAATGTAATAAAATCTACAAAATGTAGTTCTAGAAATTATCTAGGTCAGATATTTTTTGCTTTTTTACCCTTTTCTATTTTTTTTAATGTGTCTTAACCCACTTGAATAGGGTAAATAAAGCAAAAAATATCTAACAAAGACATTTTCTGAAATGTGTACATGTAATGAAACTGTAAATGGATGGCCACCAATTTTTGACATTTTAACAATAACACTTAAGTTAAAATTACTGACCCAAATTAAGAAACCAACTCATGAGGAATTTCTTGTAAATAAGCAATTTCCACCCAATTGGGTCCGGTGGCTTGTTAACATTTTTAGAATAATATTTGAATACTTCTTTCCTTCAAATGATTCGAGATTAACCATACCATGGTATTCGAAGGATTTAGCCGGGAAGCCGCTATTTTTGTCTCTAGCTTGTGGAGAGACCAAACTGGGGAAAATTAAGAAAATAGAAAACTTTTACATTTTGTCTATATTTTTCATTAACCAGAAATGTGACAGTAAGCAGCTGTACACTCAGACCTGTTTCAATGCTTTTCCTATGACGTTATAGTACACGTAAAGGTCATTTTTTGGCGTCAAATCGATACCTTGTCGCCAATTTGACGATTCTCATCGAATTCACCTCTTGTTGTAATTAGGCTGACCGGAATCTTGACTATTCGTAGATAATCTTGTTTTTAAAAAGCTCTAGATATAGATGTGTAAAAGATTCAAATAAAATATTTATACCCATTATTTCTGTTTTAGGCATAAAACTATTGCTACTATACCTTGTTAACAGTTTTTGTAAATTCGACGCCTGGATAAATAAGACAGCTGGAATTGAAAAAAAGCCTTAAGAAATTATTATTAATTAGTTAGTAATAAATATCCCCACCATTACTGCCACAAGAGACATGAGATATTAGTTTAAATTCATAATCATTAAGTGTAAAAGTTTACAAATATACTTAGAAGTTAATTTTTATTTAATGTCACTGATGGTGACTTCCGTAATTCCGTTGAATTGTGGTATTATGTCAAGCAATATTACACCCGTAAGTGTCACTGGGGCAGAAAAATGTGCTCCCTCACTCCAATTATCTTCAATATTTTGTCAAAACAGTTAAATTATGGAGAAAATAAGACGCAAATTATTGCAAATGCTTCTACCTCGAGAGTCTCAACACTTAAGCTACTTATATACAAGGAAACTTAAAACCTCTCGCAAATTTTTATCAGTTAATCTTCATTATTACTCTGAATGAAGGGGGGACATCCTTTTTTGAAAATTTTTTTACTATCAAAAATTTCTTTCGTATTTATCGGTAGACTTTCGGTGATCCACTATAATAAATATATTCCGATACGTATTTGGCAGTAAATCTGTTAAGATTGCTGAAGGTTGCTGGAAAATATATATGAACATATGCATAATAAATTTTAACCATGACAAACTATGCTAATATAAAATATTTGTGATATAGCAACGAATTTATTACGGTATCATGAGGCCAGTAGTACAAATCGAGGAAAATTACTAAACTCGATCTCCATTTCAAAGCAGTATAAGTCAATCAATTTAAAAGATATTTAAAACGATAATCACACAACATTTAAGAATAAAATTTCAAAAAAATTGAAACTTCCTCGCATATAGGTACTAAATTTTTAGGAAACTGTTTATGGTCTCAATACTTGAACTATTAAAAAGGGAACACTAAAAAATAATTTAATTAAAAATATATTTCTCAATTTATACAATTATTTCATAAATATATTAGTATTATAAAAGTTTTAATATAAAAATATATTCAAATCAAAACAAACATGAAACTATGTATATAAAAAATTTACAAACCGGCGAATTACGATTTACTTTAAATACATTTAAAGTGTCATTCACCACCAAATAATGCAATTAGATTTAAATTAGATAAACTTAATATTATTTCCAGTTCAATTACAATTAAAAACTTTAAGCATTAAATAATCTTATCTTATAGAAATACAAAAAACTATAACGATAGCAATTTTTTCAAGTCTTAAATTTAGATTTGGAAACTTTTTTTAATTAAGATTGAAATACAATGCTAAATGTAAAGCTTGTTTTTTTTTTTTTTGGAATAATCCCAATTAAACATACTTTTTAATTTTGCTGAACCAAAGTTTTTCTTTGTGAAATTTGCTTAAAATTTAAAAACTTGTTCGTAAAATTTTTGAAAGCAATTTATCAACAATTTATAAACAAAAATCACAAATTTAATAACAAAACGTTTGGTTAAAAGTCAAGCAAAAAAAAAAAAATTTACAAACAACCGGTGTCTGTCTTACCTTAATTTTATTTCCAGTTCAATTACAATTAGAAACTTTAGGTACTAAATAATCTTATCTCATAGAAATACCAAAAACTACAACGATATCAATTTTTTGAAAGTTTTAAATTATTATTTGAAATTTACATTTGAAAACTTTTTAAATTAACATTCGAATGCAAAATTTGAAGTTCTTTTTTTTTTAATAATCAAAACCAAACATACCTTTTAATTTTTTGTTGTAGAACCAACTATTTTTTTTGTGGAATTTGCTTAAATTTTAAAACTTTGTTCGTAAAATTTTTGTAAACAACGTAAGAAATAAAACAAAATAAAAATTTTTTGATTATTAATTTATAAAAAAAAAAAAAACAAAAAAAAACACAAATTTAATTACAAACCGTTTGGTTAAAAATCACGCAAAATTTTTTTCACATACAACCGGTGTCTGTCTTAACGTGTTCGTTGTTATACGACGAAATAATTTTCAATAGATTAGCAAGAGAGGAAACGTTCGCGTGAACTCTACTCTCTGTGATACACTACTCAGTGTGTATACGATATAAACTGAAACGTAACCGTTACAACGACTGGTAACTTGTGAATATAACGTGGCGTCCATATAGCCATGCCTTCATCAGACGTCGTGGAGGCGCCGGTATCTGTCGAGCATGCGTCTCTCTAGGTGTTAAACAACTGACAATATAATGTCCATTTGAAATAAATAAATAAATAAATAAATAAGCAGCAGCAGCAGCATATAGGAAAAACTATCTCTGTACGTATTTATGAAATCTGAAAGATACGCATTTGTAATATTAATGTACACTTCTTCTTCTTTTTTTTTTAAATGGCATGTCACAATATTATTTTGTTGCAATTTATTATTTAAAAATATTTTATGTTTTGTAAATTGACAACATATACATCAGAGAAGACGAAGGTGAATTTATTTAAATTTATTTAAATTTGTACCTACTTTGAAAAGTGAATATTTTGATGTCCACAGTGGAGCAGAGAAATCTGTGACTTTGAAAACGTTGTAAAAAGAAATTTCATCAATTAAGTACGGAAAACAATTGTGTTTTTAAATAAATTTTACTGGGTTTTTAAGTCACTTAAGAAAATTATAAATTATTTTATACCTATTATCCTACCATGAAAAGAAGAAGTCGATTAACCATCTCAGAGAGAAGAGCCAGAGAAGACGTTGTGTTTTTAACAAGTTTTAAATACTTCAAGAAAATAACAGAAAACTAACTGTTCATTGATGAATTTGTTGAAAAAGTGGAAAAAAATTTGAGTTAAAAAAAAAAAAATTCCGTTCACCTGGCATTGAACAGAAATAACTATAGTTATGAGTATTGTGGGTGAAGAGAAACTACTGTCTTAGCAAAATTTTCAATAACTCATCGTAGTCTGAATATTGCATGAAAAACAATTGAGTGATGCAACATAGAAAAAATTTTACCTGATTTTACTAAAGGCTTTCACTCTTACCACGCATATAATCCAAAACTGTTTGACAATATTGAAGATTAATAGACCATGTTTTTCTTCTGTCTATCACACTTCCCTGTTATTCTTTCAGTCAAAAGGGCGTGGTAGAAAAAATGTCTTCACCTAGGTGGCCGTTATCATATTGAAGTTAAGGAATCGAACGATTTTTGTTGTTATTATTCAAATATATTCATAATAGGATAAAATAAAAAGCGGTTATTCACCAAATTTAAACTTACTCTTCCGATCAAAAATTTTTTCAACCGCTTGAAAGAGAATGCCCCACTTACAAGAATTTCCGTAGATACAAAAACAGTTAAGGTAATCTTAATTCAGTCACACAGCAAGTATTAATGTCCATTTGAAGGGCATTCAACTTATTAGGTACATTTATAATAAGACAAGTGAAATTTACAAAATTTAAAAAACGTTTTCAAATATATAAAAAAAATAAAGTTTTCAAAATTTGCATTTAAGGACTGCCTAGCTTTCAAACGGATAATCTTTGCATAAATATAAGTTGAAATTATTTTGAGGTGTACAATACACGTCAAAGTATTATTCTAACCTTTTAAGCCACCCTGTATATCAGGAAATTGTAAGCACTTGCAAACCACTTTTGATGTGAACAGTGCGGAACACATTAGATAGAAATTTTTAGAGCAAATACCTGAGGCTACACTTTCTACCTTAAGTTACGTTCAGTAATATCACTGGCTTATTCAAAGCAAAGAAAATGTTTCCGAACATATCAAGTTTTCTTCATGAAGAAAGCAATAACATTATTTCTCAACAGTTCCTTCGCACATGTGTTATTCTTTTATACATATGAATAAAATAATATAATATGATTCCTATACTTTACCCCTAACGTTAGGTTGTTCAATATTAATCCTACACGTTTTTAAAGGGTGTCCATATTTACACCATATTTGTGTTATTTAACTATTAGCATTTCGACGATTTGTTACCTTATCTAGGAATATTAATGATACTAGTCTAGACTTCAATGGCTACTACAACATTTGATTTACATGATAAGATAACATAAGGGTAAGTTTCTCATTAGAAAATTTCATGAGCAATTTTTCAACGCGTATTCATATAGTTGATTGACCAGTGACAGTGAAGGGGTCCATCTTATAGTAAGCACATATACTGGTTCAAATCACAGTTGTGATAAACCCGTTTATTAAATATACTACTTGTATAAATTCGAAGTAGTCGAACCAGATAAAAACTTAACATGATGGCGACTTGGGGTTTAAATTTAAATTTTTCTTTTAATCACACCAGGAGAAGACCGGATAGTTACGGTTGTACCAATATCTGAAACACATGTTTAAAACGATGTTATAATTGATGTTAATTAAAGTCTGAGCCCATCTGTGTTTTTCAGCTTGGTGTAACGCTAAACCGTTTTTTCTCAGGCCCGTTCCAATATTAGCCCGATTACTAATTCTCTTTCAGTTGGGAGCTTTTTTACTCCCAGTCACAGGTTAATTAAAAAGTGAAAGTGAATTCAATCGTCGTGTAGTCAGATCATTTTCTTTACTCGTGTAAACTAGGCTTTTTTAAGGTAGGTTTTCTGAGACAACCTATATATGTATATCAAACCTTACCTATTGAGAAAAGAAACATTTATTTTATTGCTGCAATATATGTAAAATATCAGGATATTCCATATATAAAGTATATATGTACCTAATAGGGATTCTAAAAATAAAAGTTTGAATATAGTGGAAATTAATAATGGAAAATCAGTGTATGTACAAAAATAGCTTATTCGAATTCTTTGTAAAATTTACAGGATGATTCATAATTAAGTAGTTAATTGTCTTTGCATATAATCAAGTACTTACCTACACTGCTAAAAAAAAAATCAAGGAGGAAAGATATCAATTAAGGAATTTTTCAGTTTGGCTTTGATCTGCTATATAGCTTGAGCCGTTAGCTTCTGAGGGTGCCGGATACAGCAAAGAATCATTAAGCCTCAGCCAAACAAATATATTCTGTTAATTTTATCTCAATCAATCAAGGCATTTATATTACTAGTTACATAGATTACAAGAAGACGTACCAACGATTTTATACAGAGTGAGCTTTGAGATCGAATGACTACTTGACTTTTTCCACCTGTATCCTTCCTTTTCCTCATATATTTTGTGGTAAGGTTTGTATGAACTTTTCCAGAGAACGAGAAGGAAATTTTTTTTAGATTTTTTCACAGAAATACAAAGAAAGTATATTGTTAACTTACTGATAGGCATCTTTTTATTTTAATTATCATGTTATTAACAATAACACAAAAATTCCATGAAATTTGTTTACTATTTGATGAGACACAACACTTTAAGAAACAGACGAAGAACTCCAAATAACGTATCCTCTAAGATTATATGTAAGTAAATTTGCTTATATGACGCAGCTTAGTAAAAGATCTATCATTATGTTCGCACATTACTTTTAGACTATGTATAAATGAAATATACATAGTATATTAAGTTTAGTTCCAAGTTTGTAACACTTAAAAATATTTTCGGTTGTGCGTCCGTCCGTCCGTTCGTCTGTGAACACGATAAATCTAAAGCGAAAAAAGATATCAAGCTGAAAGCACTTTACAGCGCACTCAGGACGTAAAAAGTGAGGTCGAGTTCGTAAATGAGCAAACATAGATTAATTGCGTCTTGAGTCTTGAGTCCGTAGGACCCATCATGTAAACCGTTAGAGATAGAACAAAAGCTTAAATGTAAAAAATGTTCCTTAACAAAAAATAAACAACTTTTGTTTGAAACATTTTTTTGTAAACATCACTGTTTACTCACGAGGGCATACATTAGATGCAAATTTTATTGTATGTATTAATATGGGATTATCAGTTATGTATGTGTGACATGTATAGGCATTGTCTACACATGGTATTTAAACAATTAACTCAGCCAATTGTTTGTTTTCACTTTTTTTTTAAGAATATTTATTATTAAAAAATCAAGAAAATATTTAGTTGTCGAATAACATAGAAAACATGAACCCATTGGAGTCCTATTTTCCATTGTAATTATTATGCCGATAATAAAAATGGGTTATATTATTATACATTTCATATGTTATCAGATGTATAAATGCTATAAATGCTATTTAACAGATCGTAACATTCAAAACTTTTTCCCAAACACGATAAAAAAAATAACATAGAAGGTTATATTACTAAAAATAACATCTTTATACGGCTATAACAATAATATTGTAAGGATTTGTGGCTATTTTCATGGTCTACTAATTTAAAGGTTAGTCATTCGACACAAATTATGAATTTTACCCAAATTTCGTTATATTTTTATATACTGTTTTATACATCTGCAAACTTTATTTATGGATACAAAAGAAAAATCAGTTTTTTATCCTTACAAAAACTTTGTATTCATATTTTTTGTTATTGCCATTTACAAGTTAACGTGAAAATCAATTTGTACATTAATGTATACAAATGGAACTAAGATAATATTTTCTAGGTTATATTTGACGGGGGAATTAATGCTCCAACCGTAAAAGGTTACAAAATAGAGAACATGCATTAATTTTTTTTTTTGCCACAGATATATAAATAAAATAATAATTCATCTAAAGTATATTTAAGTAATTTTTTTATAAATTAATAATTCCATTTTTATTACACCGCCTGTTTTCCTGTTCAGCTCCCCAAAAACGATAACGAGTAACGAGTTGGTACCGATTATATAACGAATTTCCCGAAAACTTGGAAAAGACCAATTCTGACACGATATTCGTGCTTGGCGACACCAAAGACCCCCATGTATCAGGTTTGGAATCTTTTTCATCACCACTAGCCTAATTGTGAATTTAGTATATTTACGGTTAATTTAAAATGCAATTACAAAATGCATATTATTTATGCAAATTTCATATTTTTAATTTCTTATAAATCAATTTAGGTCACAAAATTTTCTGACGTTCGAACGATTCGAATGTCAAAAACCGCGTTCAAATCCGATTTACTATTCAAATTTTGCTTCGTTTCTGCGAATAAGTAGAGATAAATTATGTTCATTCATTCAATCATTTTATGATTATACGGATTTTTAAGTTAAAGTAAACAAGAGAAAGATTTCAGATTATTGAATAAAGTAAATGGCCACAGATATTTTGCCATCCCTTACAAAAGAAAAAAGAATAACTTGCTACATTTGTTGGTTTATTTCATCAAATTTAATTTTTCTCCTACTCGACAGTTCATTGAGATACATCTTTTAATATATTTCGCTTTTTTAATGACACTTTCTTCAAATCGTCACATACTAGAGCATATTAAGAATGGAAGAATTTTGACTTGACGATTTTCGAATTATTTATATTTATTTTTGAAAACGATAATCTTACATGTTAAAGTTGACATAACAAAGGAAAAGTCTTCTTCTGAATTCTCTTTTGAACTGATATTTCAAATACCGAAATATTCCTTTTATTTTAGAAGAACAATCAATAAAACTTAAGTATAAACAATGTATTATTAAATTGATTTCATCTTAAACATGGAAAATTTCAATAAAATTTATTCAAAATTTATCAAATGTCAAATAATAATATGTATGAAAATACGCAAGTAAAAATTTTGTTTTCTCTAAAAAAGACATTGAATTTCTACACATATGTATATATAAATGATTTATGCGAAGTCTGTTTTTATTCAAATATTTTCACAGTTTTATTTTCGGCTACATAATATTTTTCTTGTGCGGATCCAGAGATGAATTGCCTGCCATTAATTTTAAAAATCTAATCGATTTAATCGATAGTCAGTATAGCAATATTAATTTATAATAACAATAACAATATTAATTTTTATTAAGAAAGTTACAAATAAACTTCGTATGTGTGTGTGTACGCGAACAAAAAGTGATATCGATTTCGTTAAGGTGTCGATCTAAGCGAATTAACGGCAATATGATCCCAAAAGAATTTCATAACATATATAAAATGCTGTACGCAACTTAATATCTGACACAATCATTCTTAGCCATCGAAGTCCATACGCATAACGGGAGATTTTTTATATAAAATTTGTAACATGCGAATTCTAGCTTAAAACCCAATCGTCGAATGGCATATATTTTTTGATTTTTTTTATCAGTATTAAAGAAATTTAAAACAATCCTTTGAAAAAATACTTTGGAAAAATCGAATAAAAATTTTGGTTTTTGATTTCCTTAATTTCTATCACTTCAAATCGATTCGGAATTTAATTCGCTATTTGTACTGAAGTATAAACAATGTCACTGAAACTATTTATCCAAACCTATAATAGAGTGGATTTTTGAGTTGGATTGGATTAATCTTATAAAGTGTTCTTTAACAAAATCGAAGCAAAAACTATATTTTGCGATTGTTTTAAGAGAAAAATTGTAAAAAATTGAAAAGTCGAGTAAAATTTTTTGTATCCGAAAACTTAGTTAATTCGGTTTTTTATGAACCAAAACTTCGAAAATTCAATTCATTGAACAATTGAATGAATAGTTTCTTCCTAAACATTTTTTTAAGAGTTTTGCACATCGATTAAAATCGGACCAGGAGTCACTTGTCGCACAATATTTTCAGCAATATAGTGATTTTCTGCTCTTAATAATTCCCCTCTTTTAAACTATCTACCATATCTGCAACGTTGAGAAGATACTTCAAGATCAAATTAAACTATACAACAAAGCTAAAACAAACTTTAGTCTTGTATAACATACTCTTGATAAAATACCAAAATATATCTATTGTATATGAATTTCAATAGATCTCTCATGTTGGGTTCTTGAAGTTGATGGTTTATTGTAATGTCATAAGGTCGTAACACTCGATCAACAATATTACTTGAATATATACGAATTGAGTAGTGTACCAGACTATATGTATAATAATAACAATAATACTATTACATACTCACTAACATATCCCAAAATACAACAAAATATATATTATAACATTCATCCTAAATACTAGTACAGTGGCTTAGTTTGGTTTCTTTTTGGATTTTCTGTACCCATTACTCCTTCTAAGGTTTTCCTTACTTTTATGAATGTTTGTTAATGTAAGAATGTATAATAATTTTTGTATTTTGTCTTATATATTTAAACGAGCAATTCTTGTATATATAAACAATCTCGGAAATGAATTAAACAATATTCATTAAATTTAATATGCAGGGGGTATCGGGGACGCAAATAATGACTTTTCCATCAATTGGCGAGAATATACATTGTATGAGATTCGCTTTTTTAGTATTGTATAGTTTAAAGTCTGTGTGCCTTTGTCAGTTTTGATTCATAGATACCTGATGTGATATAAGTATACGTATATCGAAATAAAGTACATTACCGGGACATTCAAATTGGTATTTGAGCGGAGACATTTTAAACGGTTCTTATATTAGTGATAAAATTTGCATCTTTTTAACTAAAAAAATACCGAGCAAAACTCTAAAACATATAAGTAAGAACTTTTTGACTGAGGTCGCATTGATTTATGCCACGATCGGGAACAGAAGTATGCGTTTGCACGGAGTGATCTTAAAAAAAACTTTCCATCCTTTTATGTATCGAGAACAAAAATGCCACTTAAGATGAGCCGATACGTGTTTTCGCATTTTAAAGTTTTCCGCTTTCGAAGTATACCTACGGGTATATACTTTTTAAAAACTGTTCTATATAATCACACGAAAAAAAGCAAATAATACTCAGATTTTTACCATTTTTTACTTAATGAAATAGTAACACCTCGCCTAGTCGACCCAGTTTAGGTTTGCGTGAATATTATAGTATAGAAGGTTAAAAATTGATCACCCATAAATAATAATATGTAAGTATTGAACAAGAAGAAGCATCGGCATAAGAGGGTGTTTTTAAAATTGCACTCAGTAAAAACCGCCATATTCAATAATATAGTATCATATAAGGATCAGTTGTTTGTGAGAGTGACTGTACTATAAATTCTAATTCAAATTATACATATTGACACGGCACTGAGTAAAAATGTATGACAATACAAGTTCGATGAGGTAGAAGTTATTTTATATTCCAATGAAATATATAAAATTAAATTCCAAAATTCTCTGTTTTAAACAGTAACATTTAATGATTATATAAACTTAATTTTTCTATTTAAAATTGTATTATTTGGTAAAAAATGCAGCAGTGATAGCCATCCAAAAGTCGTATAGACTAAAGAAGCGGTTACAATGCCTTACAATAAACAAAAGAGAAGTATCAGAATCTACACTAATAGTCGTGCATTCCCATGTTTATTAATTCTGCCATGGATTAGAGCGCGACCATCCGGTATTAAGGCATATACTGGTCGATCAAGCAGTACATGCAGACAATGTGAAGGCTACAGATTCACGACTTCCACCGATCAGCATGTTTAAGAACAATATATAGACGAAATTACAACGTCCCATACACAAGCAGGCTTAGTAAAACTGCGAGCCCGTTATCTCAAACACTGTGATCCATGATAAATAAAGCCTGGTTAGGGATTTTGTAACAAGTATGGTAGGTCAATAAAGTATAAATCTCTTTTGGGAAGGATGGTACATTTACAAGGTGTAACTTTACACTTAAAATAATGGAACCTGGCCTTTTTCGTGTTTTTTTTCAAGTTCTCTGGGTTTCATACTTGAAAAATCCGTTTTAGAAATGCACTAACCGATCTTTGCAACGCATTTGTCATATTAATACACGACTAAATATTGGGTTTTATATCTTTATTCTAATGTTAGCTACCAAACTGGCAAAGCCACCGTACTATATCCAAAGAAATACTAGATAGATTATATCATATAATACAAAAATAACAAACTATATTATATATAATATAATGTAAGTTCGTCAAATACGGATCTTGTTATGAGCAAATTCGGCTTTAGTTTTGCTTTTCGTGTAGAAAGAGTTTCAAGAATTGCAAAATCAAGACCAAGGCATCGTCATGAAGCGCATGATGAGAACGAATACTATAATAAAAAGCTAGACAAAGAACAGGGCCTACCGTTGCGAGAATCTTGCGGAATGAGTTTCCTTAGCACACAACAATTGAAATTTAGTTTTGAGTATTCGTTGTATACAAATTAGGTGCAAGGGGCAACTGAATCGGTCGCAAGGATACTCTCTTATGAAATTGGAAATAAATCACACGTTTTATTTAAAATAAGGTATTACATGTAATTGGTATAGTAAATGTCAAATAAAATTTATTGAATAATAACAATTAATTAAACGTGTTAGAAAATGTGAAAATAAAAGACGAATTTAAAAAAATAATATTTCTTAAATGTAAATTAACATTAATAACTTCTTTAAATTTGTTAAAAAATAGTATTAAATTTTAAATGTAAAACATATATACAAACAATAGACTTATATACACTTCCATAAAATTATATATTAATGAAGCAGTGTGTTAATACCATGGAAACTCTTAAATAAAACTCATTCACGGTGTTAATACTATTCTCAACTAAATTGGGTTTAGTTTCCACGGTTTAGCTTTTTATTAGGTTGACTGAATTAAATGAATATATATATACACAAAAAAAACTTTTGTTTTTTTAATAATTTTGGCAGATCCGATGTCATCGGATCATGTTGAACTTGAAATACTTGTCATTATAGTCAATTGCAACGGAACAACGTGAAATCTTTAAATTACGAATTACAAAAAAAAAGCATACCAACGCCAGACCTGCTGTCATTATGCATTAAACTTCTGGCCTTGGTAAAAATCGATAAAATTGTTGTATCTATTTTCAAAATGAACATTAATAGAATTTATTAGAATTTATCAAAATATGGTTAATTCACAAGGACAAACTGAATCAGGGTGAATTCCATTTTCAATGTTTCTAAAACTTTCAGTATGGTAAAGTCTTGTAGCTATGCAAAACTTTCTCCTGATCTATCGTTTTATTCTTTTTTTATTTATTTTTTATAAACGAATATAAAAAATGACGTTTTCAATTTTACCTACATTTTTC
The DNA here is from genome assembly GCF_905475395.1 of Chrysoperla carnea. Taxonomy (NCBI): domain Eukaryota; kingdom Metazoa; phylum Arthropoda; class Insecta; order Neuroptera; family Chrysopidae; genus Chrysoperla; species Chrysoperla carnea. Next base: position 57,009,947 of record NC_058339.1, read on the forward strand.
TATATGAAACCTGAAAAATTGTCGAACTGATACTAATATTAAACAATATAAGTTGGCTTTGGTCTGCTTGCCGGGCCCTAAATACTCTTTAACAAATTAAGGTCTTTAAAAGTGGAACAGCTTACTTAATTAGTAAACATATAAACGGCGATCCTTTAAAATTTCGAAATATCCATGATTCTTTTTGTCTACGTTTTTGTGAATTGATAAGTAAGTGTGGTACTATACAAGTTATTAATAACTTTGGCTCGAGCATCAAATTAATGGAAATCAAATTTTTCAAGTATTACTTGATTCTTGACGAACACGTAGGGAAAAGTTGTTGGTAATACCTTCCGAGAAAAAACATAACAGCAAGTTTTCAAATATAGAAATGGTTGAAAATAGATTGCAATTGTAAAAAGCAAACTCATTTTTCAACCTTTGTAACATTTATAAACCTTCTATCATTTTTTTCTACTTTGGCATTGTTAATAACTTTTTTTTAACGTAAGAAAAACGATCGTAAAATTCTATTTGTATAAATAGTTAAATATATATACATAAGTAGAAGCAATAGTTATAACTCAAATTTCTTGATATTAAACTTATCGTTATCAATCATCAAAAAGATTGCCAAACAGACCTTCCAAACAAATACAATGCTAAAACCACTTTTTTTTATTATATTGCGCTTATACAACATCTAAACCAGGGTAGAATTAGACAACTGAACCAAAACTCATCCTACATCGAACATACCTTGTCTAATGCTACCAAGATCTAAACCATGATAGAATTAGGCAATCTAAACCAATAAACAGGGTAAATTAAAAAGTCTAATATGTGAAAAAAACGTATTTTAGATTTTATATAGTAATTTACTCCTTTACAACTTTACATTTTACAACAAAACAAGAAATTTTTTTGCGATTTTCATCTTCAATTGACAGTTTGATACTGAGTGAGATCTGAAATAAAAGAAATGTATTAATTTGTCAACTTCACAATAAAATAAAATTCCCATTTATTAAAAATATTTAGAACGTTTTTTGTAGACAAAAAAAATTCGTAGCGTAGAGGCTGCGTTATCTTAGCGAAATCCCGAAAAGATTGGAAAAATAACACATTTATGAGAACTTTTGAAAAATTAAAAAATCGGATATTGCATTTTTTTCGAAAACTAACTAATTTTTCTAGAATTTTTATTTCGAAAGCTAATCGTCTAGAGAAAAAATCACCTCAGAACTTTTTTGCTTAGCACTGATCAAAAAATACACAAATATTTTTATTTTGAAAAAATTCAAAATTTCGTACTTTGCGCAAATTTTGTAAATGAATTAAACACACCTGTGGATAGCTTTTGAGAACAGGCATTTCCAAACGATATGTCAATAACTCATTTTGATCAACCGGACAATATCCATTTAACAAACCATTGCATACATTCGGATCTGGTAATTCAAATACACCTTCGATACCAAAAACTATTGGATTCACTTTTGCCCATAATATATCGGAGTTATTTGCTAAAATAAAATAAATATTTTTTAATTAATTGATATGCTAGTTTACCGAGTGAATGGAAACAATTTCTTCGATACATAGAATGTATACATTAAAATAATGCAACGTAGTTGTGCGAAAATAGTTATTTTACCATCTATTATGGTCGAGGTGTGGATGGTTTTCACAAATGCTTACTAACTAACCGAAACTTGAAAAAATTTCTTACTAAATCATAAGTTTTTCTTTAGTTATCTTTTTATTATCATAAATTATTTTATTATTATCTACGTCCGTTTATTCATGTGATCTGAATTTAGCTCGAATTTTTTTTCAATTTTATTTTTGTGATATCTTTTCAAAATTTTATTTACTATTATCCAGTGCGTTGCTTTGTTTTATAGTGGCACTGACATTAAAATAGTTCTCATTGTTATGTTTACTTACGAACGACAAAAGTTAAATCCATTATTGCATTTTGACCGCTTGGCAGTAAGCATGGTTCTTCAGTACAACCTTTTATATCTACATGTACTGGTTTTGGTGCTTCTACTTTACTACCTAAAAATAATTAATTAATTTGAGAATGATAGAACAATTAAATACCAGAAACTATTTATACATTCTGATACATCAACTGCAACTAGAATCGTGATCGATTCGATCATAAAAATAAAAGTTATTAATAAAATATTTTTATCCATATTGTTTGATATCACTTTACTTCAGTTCAATAACATTCTACTATAGTCGTACAAATGATTCGTTTACATAATTTTTTAATTTGAAAAACCGGTATTCTATCAACTACTGATAAGATAAATGCATTTTGATAAGATAAATTCAATTACTATCAATATTATTTATTAATAATTTTTGTACACCTATAATAGGGTATTTTCCTCTTTTTTTTTTTTTAATTTTTTTAAAATGTTTAAAAGTGGAACTCAATAATAATTTTGTTTTTGCGTATACAGAATAGTGAAGAATAGTGTGCGATTTTGATAAGAAAATAAAATCTAGTTTAAAAAACTAAAAATCACGCTTGTTGCTTGTTCTATATATGTATAGTATGGTCATCGATAGTACAATAAATGTATAAAACTGATGATGCCTGATGCATGGGTATGATATTAGACAGTTACGTACAAACATACATACATACAAGTGAATATAAGTGTGTTCAAATCACAGCAATTTTTCTAAATTATTAATTTACGGAGTTCATTCGCCGCCAATGTTTATTAAAAAATATTAGATTACAATAAAATATTTTTTTTATAATAGTTTAAGTCTTTATATATCGTATAGTGAAGTTTCGATCAGAATTTACCGTACAAACTTTTTTTGAATTAAACTACCAGTTATCGATTAGATGGAGTGAAAAAAACTGAAAATTAGTTTTTCGAACGATTCAAGTTTCTGAGTTTGCTCTTAAATATATATATAGTTACCGTGAAATTGATTGAGAAATAAATAATAAACTGAAAAAATGATTAACAGGAAAATTTGTTCTCAAGGCAGCAATTGAAAATACTTTAATTTAAAACAATCTTACTATACTTTAATTTTTAAGTATTCTTTATACTTCAATTTTTAAGAAGACAAATACTTATTTTATTGAACTAAGGAGGTTCATTCGCAGCCAATTTAAATTTTTTTTAAATGCACATTTTACTTTCATCCCGTGAAATGACTACCTTAAACTACCCAAAAAGACGTAAGCACGTAATTTAAAATCCAGTAAGATAACGTTCGCTTAGGCGTAGGCATTATTACAGGCTAATCTTAAAGTTATTCATCGCATGACGCAGCATTACAAGTGGAATTAGAACCACTTGACGAATCTGTTCTTTGAGAACGATATTGTTTTGATCAAATGTTTCCACAACGTAATCGCAATGCGGTAGCTTTATTGTATCTTACTAAATAGGAAAAAAACGTAAAAGAAAACAAGACTTGATTTTCAATACAATTTACTCAATATGTATCTGTATTGTCTTTTTAAAATCTCACAATGCATTGCCTCACAATTAGTTCTATTACTACTATTTTTGCGTCTTATATTTTTAATTTTTGTATATTTATATTGTAAGAAATGTATTTTCTCGAATCAAATTACAGATGTTTCCTAAGTAAGAACAAATTTATGAAATACAGGTCACATGAGCATATGTTTCCAAAAGCTTAGTTTCCTTGATACAGAATGTTAATGGTTTCTCACACAAAATCAGAGCCGGGGGACCATGTACAGAAATGAACTTCACTCAGGGACGCTGGGCAGAAGTGAATCTTCAAAATTTATACAAATACATACATAAATATTTATAATTGATTATGAATGGCAATAAAATATAACGAATGTTTTATAGGTATAAATTAATTATGCATATTTCCTTCATTTAGAACACGCCACTTTTGAATGGAAAATGGAATTTTTGTTAATTTTAAGTACACGAGAATCATCTGTGTATGTGAAATAGACTACTATTAAGTTTTAGGGCACGAGTGTTATCGGTGAATGGGAAGAATAAGAAGAGACTGAACAGAGTAACAAGTTTCGTAACATTCCAAAGTGATGAACTTGTAAATAAATCCAATAAATATCAAAATTTATTAACATTTATAATTATCCTTACAATACTTAGCTTATTATATTTTACATTTCCTAAAGAAAACGCACTAAACTTACGCAGATCCTGCATTCCAAATTTTTGTTATCTAGGAAAACATGTTTGATTAATAGCAAGTCGACCACAACATTGCAATAATATTATCATTATTCACCAATGAACTTTGATCATTATTTAATTCTTATGACACACGCGCTTACACTTAACAACAATGTTGTGCACTTCACAATATAGCAAAATTTCAAGCATTTAGACAGCAACAACAAGCAAAACTCAAGAAAACAAATTTTCTTTCTTCTAAGAGATTGAATCAGATTAAATTTGAGGAACTTTAAGTTTAGAAGTTCTGACTACATGTAGTTCTAATCTTTAACAAACATAATAAAAACTAATTTTTGAAACCGGGCCAATTTGATTTAAGATTTTCAAAATAATATAATAAACCGTTCACATGCTCAAACTCACGGCAAAAGAATATAGAATGTACAGCTAATCTCATATTACAGATAATTAACACGATACAGCTAATTAGCTTCTTACGTGGTTTTCCTCTCAACTCACAGCTTAGCTGATGCCTACTGTAAGATTAAGATCTCGGTTTATATCTTGTTATTTGGTGAGTATGTTTATACGGTTTTGACTCATTTAATATTACTTTGTTAAATTACAAGTAATCGGTATTCGGTACTTAGCTGTCAAAACTTTTCCAAATCTCCCTTACTATGTAGGATTGTAGACAGTCAGTGATCAATTTCATATCTCAGACATGGATTTTATAAAAGAGAAGAAATCATTATATTTTCTTTACTTACGTAACTTACTTTTTAACTTTAAAATATTTAACTGTAAAATAGTAGTAAATTATCTCGCTTTATTTCACTGTTGGCTTTAATCTGGGTGAAATACCTCAAGCCAATATTTTTTGTTTTTCCTCTCGATATCCTTTCGATTGATAGAAACTCAGAAAAACTCTCATATTTCCTTAGTAAGTCTCATTCTAATGCCAACTTTTTTCCACTTGCAACCTTCCTGCCTATTGTTTCCCGATTTTTAGTGAGTCGAATTAAGCTAGTACCATATGAAAATTTCTGTTTTATCTGTTTTATGAAATAAAAAAATTCTTGATTACAAGTCCCGCATGGCCTAGAATGCAAAAAAAAATAATCAGATAACAATTTTTTACATTTGCATACGAGGTTAGTCGAAAAATGTAAATTTTGTTCAAGAGTAAAGTACCTTTATTTTTAACACTTTCAACAAGATTTTTTGAGAAATGTTGATCTTTATTAAAAACAAAGGTCAGATATCCATTTCATGTTAATACTGAGAGCAGTTACTAAAAATAACAAAATATATTTTTCATGTCTTTCTACTTTGCTCCTAAAAAAAATTTACATTTTTCGACAAACCTCACATACGTATGCAGAAAATTCATATCTGAATATTTTTAAGCCATGGAGAACTTTTTATCAAGGATAACTTTTATTCCATATAAAATTGGCATAGCCGATAAAATCATACCTATTTCGATATGCTAGCCAAGCGTAACTCCCGCCAATTTTCTTTCTTTTTAGTAAGTACTGATATAGCAAATTGTTTGACTGATTTAGACACAATTCACATCCATTGTTAAGATACCTTTAAAAGATGTTCAATTTGATTTGTACCAACAATAAAGGCTGAGTTCCGACCCATTTTCAGGCGAAAGACTCTTCTGTAGTCGTTATCAAAATGAATGAAATGCCATAATAAAGCAAATTATTTAATGTGGTTTAATAATAACTCAAATTTTGTCAGAGAATATTACAACCATCTGCCATTCATAAATACAGTACAAAGGAGCAGTATGAAACAGTATACCACAGACTTTATTTGTAACAGATGATTAACTTTTAATTTTCTAAATAATTCTATTCATGATTAGTGGCTTAGCTCGAAGGTTTGTTTTAACTTTACTTCTTCTTTCTTTCCTATCATAAAGATGTTATTGTCTTATTGTCTTTCGGTCTGCATGTAGTTTTTTGCGTCGATTACAGATCACATAAAAAATCATGCACAGATTTTGATTACGTTCAATTTTACGATATTAATTGAATACCGGATATTGATATAATAATACTGATCTCAATCCGGCGCCAGTCACAGATAGGTATGATATAGAATACCTTTTCTCACAATTCGTACTAATTATACAAGAATTGTTACAACCGGCAAGCAGGTGTTAAAACCAACTGAAAATTAAAGAAAAGCGGAGTGAATGATATTAAATGTAAGTATTTGTTTTTACGAGCTCTAATTTAATTTCACTTGCATGTATGAATGTATGCCCTGGAATTTTGCAATCAATATTTCACAAACTTCCACTGAAGCTGAAATTTAGCATATACGTTTGGTTCTCGTGACAATGCGAGTTTATGATAAGTATAACCTGATTTTCCCACCGCTTCCACCATATTTGATATACACACGTTTTTTTGTTTTAAATTAAAAATTAAAATAAAATAAAAACTTTTTAGGAACAAACTGTCATTGTACTATAAAGTAGAAAATAATTTTTCTTATGATTCACTCATACATGACTATTTGTAAATAGGTAAAGGCGCTGCGAATTATCCTTTAAATTTTAAATCGAGGGTGGCCAGCTTTTACAAAGAGTCATGTATGAGTGACTCATAAGATAAATTATTTTCTACTTTTTGGTACAATAAAATCTAGTCCTGAAAAAAGTATTTTATATTAAAATTTTATTTAGTTGATATTATCAATCGAAACGAAAGGAAAGGGGTTAGCCTAAGGTAACTTCATAAAACGTGCTTAACATTAAATATACTAAAAAGAAAAGTGTGATTAATTTTGCTTTCCTTTTAAAATATATAAATAATCGCATCAATTTTTTACTAACTTTTCTTTTTTGCAATTTTTTTGCGTTAAAAACTAAATAATCTCAGTGTAATTAATTAACAAAGGCTTCTCTCAATAATAATGTTTTATTAAGCACTAATTGCTCACAATAATTCTAATTTAAAATAATATTTGGTTTTATTTTTTTGGTTAGTTATTGAATCGTAAATAGTTTACAGGTATATATATAATTACCACTTCGTATGTCTCATTTAATCATAAGTTAATGAAAAAAATAAGGGTTCCTATTTAAAACTATCTCTATCTCTTTTATATTATAAATGCGAAAGTAAGCATGTTTGTTTGTTTGTTACGCTTACACGCTAAAACTAGCGAATGGTTTTTAATGAAACTGTACAGCAATATTGCTGATATATCAGAATAACACATGAGATATAATTTATAAAGATTTATTAATAAAAAATAAATAAAAAAATTTAATTTGACATTACCATAAATTACAGATTTCTCTAAAAATAGTCAATATGAAATATTTCACGGCTGCTTTTTTGATATACTCAATGAATAATTACGACTATTATACATTTTAAAAAAAAGAAAACCATACATATATTTTACCTGTGTAAAACAATACTTATCATTATATCGAGTGTTATAGAAAGGGGATAAGCGAGAGTAATCTTTATCAATCTTTACTTTTTAACCCAGCGAAGTTTTGTAATTTATTTTAAACAGAACATTGCCATTGTTTAAAATAGTTTGAAGCACTAAGTAAATTTCAATTCAAATGAATTATTATTAAAAAACTTTTTTTTATAAAATTTCCTTCTCAGGGAAAATGAGCTTTTGATATTGTGTCAATGATAAAATTATTGCGCAAAATTGTTCAAATTTCTTAAATACTGAAAAGGACTTTCCTTAAATTTTGCAATTATATTTAAATACATAAATTTTAAAGGGTTATTTCACAGTAAACTTATGACACAGATACAAATGTTAAACTTATGGCACCCCTTTTTTGCGTCAGCCTTAAAAAAAGATTTCTTGACGCAAAAATATTTTTGTTTTAATCAATAATTTTTTTTCTTGAAATAAGAATTTAAAAGAAAAATATTCTCAGAGCTAAATAAATTCTTTTTTGTCTGAAGAAAATCTTTTTTTCCTCTTTTAATATGATTGAGCAGAGATTGTTTCCGCATAGTTATGACCTGATTTTACCATCGTTTCCACCAAATTTTTGTAAGGTTTTAATTTTTAAATAAAAAATTATTTTTAAGGACAAGCTTTTATTGCACTTAAAAGTATAAAATATTTTTTCTTATGGGTCACTCATACATGACTATTTGCAAAAGCTAAAAGCGATCCGAAACATTCTTCATTTTTTTAGTAATCCAAAAGCTTGTCCCTAAAAAAATATATTTATTTAAAAAAAATTTTTTAACAACTATGATTAGGTTACCAAGCAACGACCCTTAACGAGATAACCCTTCATAAATGACAATATTTAATATTTAGAGCTTCGTAGCAATTTTATTTTTATTAGTCAGAGGGAATTCGCTAACGTAAGTCTTGCGCGATGAATTTACTTTTTTTTAATTACATGCATTATTTAAATAATAAAAACGTACACATGTAATCAATCTCTCGTACATATTCTAATTGTAGGTAGGTATCTAAGTAATATATAATATTCTATGAAAGTTTATTTGTTTTAATTACTTTAGTTAATTAAAGTAGACAGTACACACTACAAAGCATATTAATTAAAAACTATATGTATTCAAATAAAGTACTTACACTTAATGATTTATATTTATTTTATAAGAATCAAGTAAAAAAAATCTCTAATGATTTCCATGTATTTATTCATAAGTTTAGCAAACTTTTTTCTTATTGTTTTTCATATCGAGCATGAGCCAGTACAGTCGCAGAAACGAAACATCAAAAATTTTTTACCTTTTGAGGGAAAGAACAATAACCTCGATTGCATCTCTCTGAATTCACGCATTACTAGTCCCAGAAACGAAGCAATGAAGTTCGAAAAATTTGAACAGTAAGTCGGATTTGAATGCGTTTATTTTCAGCATTCGATTCGTTAGGATATTTTGTAGCCTAAATTGATTTATAAGAAATTAAAAATATGCAATTTGCATAAATAATATGTATTTTACAATTGCATTTTAATTATCCGTAAATACCTACACAAATTTCACAATTTGGTTACTAGTGATGAAAATGATTCCAAACTAGTTGAATTTCCCTTTTTCGGAGAATATCACAACAATATTTCGAATTTTTTTCGCTTTGTTTCGATTTTCGATCAAAATAGGTATTTACTAAAAATCGTTTCAATACACTCGACAAATTAACATTTTTTTTCTTTAGAAAAACAGTATGGATAATTTAAATAGTGTTAATGGTTAAACCTAAAAAAAAAAAAATACTCAGGTCAATTGACGAGTATTTTTGCAAATATCTCAAAAATTGCTTCATACTAAAAATTTTTCGATTAGAATTTTTAGCGATATCTCAAAAACGGAGAGTAAAAATGGTTAAGAATAAATAATTATCTTTTAGTCATGGGAAATTTTTAGGAATATTCATTTAGGGTGAGTATTTTTTGCAAATATCTGTGTAATTTACTTATTATGAGCGTACTCGATGAAACTCAATAAAAGAAATACAAAACAGAATTATTTCATGAATAAAATTAATGTATACATCATGCACATTGTTTGTTTTGAAAGGTCACTAGAGACTTTTAAATTAGCTGTGTATATTTCATCTTTCAAAGTGTGAAGAAAATGCATTTGTAATATTTATTTATAAAATCATGATGTAGAAATTGATTGAAATTTACAGTTCGTTTTTCTCAGAAAATAGAAAACATGAGCAGAAGCGGATCATCCCTAGAAAAACTAGACACGTGCCTAGTGGCACGCGTGTAGTTTATATCAACATAAACGATTTAACTTGGGTTGCAAATCGGGCTCACTATCTTTGTAAGATACAACTCGGGCGATGCAAGATTGTAAGAAAGATGATGCGATGCGGAGGCAGTAGCTAAGCTACCAGCGCCGAACGAGAGACATGACCTTCAGCTTGGTTTTCATCATTTACACGTACATACTTACATTGTTTACATCTCGCAGCGGTATTTGTATGTATTTAATTACAGTAGAGTCTTCATAAGATTGAAAACGCGATGCTCTCGATTCCTGAAATCAAACTTACCGTGGGACTCTACCTTTTGTAATGCAGAATACTGTAGAGGCGATAAGCGGTCGTAAGAGAAGTCTGTGAACTCATTGATATTCAAAAATTTTTGAGATAATAAGTCTAAAAGGATCTTCCATATTTCTGTCCATTTCCCACGATATCGATGCAGTTAGTTATTATATAAGTTGTACTTGAAACTTATATGCCCGCTAGAGGGGCGTCGATGAGATGCTAGCCTAGGACGCAAGTTTAATCCGTTTCTGTACATGAGAATTCGAAGATTGTACATAAAAATTGGAAGAAGTCCTGTCTTTGCGTGTTCTGCACTGCTAATATAAATACATTACATTATCGACTAAAAAAACGTCTAATGAAAAAATTTGAAGGATTCAGCTCAAAAAGCAAGAACAAACACAGTTAAAACCGAGTTTCAGTTTTAATACATGTAACGGTTTATATCTAGTATGAGTAAATTCTACAAAACCAACACATTGTTAAAGTTCACAAAAAATTTTATTTCAAATTGTATTATATTATGTACAAGATGACACAAAATTAATCAATCTATTTATTGTTTTATTGTTTACGTTTGTTTCTATCATGTATAAAAATTTTCAAACCGTAAAAGTCTCTCGATTATCATTGACATTTTTATTATAATACAAGTTAATTAAAGAGAATTGAAAAAAATATACTCACGCCAAGACTCGAAAACAGATCTCTTTGATTCAAACCAAGCGCCTTAGCTAGCTGGGCCATACGAATTCTAGACACAAAGTGTAATTGTTTTAACTCATCTAAATTTTTTATTTTTTATGAGTCAACATTAATAGTCTTAGATCCGAATTAGGGTCTACCTTCACCCATCTGCTTTCAGAATGAAAGTTATTTTTTAGGGAATATAAAATGTTAACAAATATCCCCGCTATTAATTGTCTAAAAAAATGTGTTCAAGACAGGCTCTTAAATGCATAATAAATTTATTTTTAATTGTTATTTTACCTAAATCCTTAAGCTATTATTAAAGGTATGACTGGACCGTGACACGAGGTGCTTTAAAGATCACATTAATAATATTATTTTCATTCCATACTAAAAATTTTATAATTGTATCTCAAACTTTGGCTTTATTAAATGGGTGATTAATTTTGTATCAACTTGTGCAAAAGGAAATTGCTCCGACCACATAAACACAATTCCACAAACAAATAAAGACAATTCTAAAAAATTTATTCATTATAAGATTAGGGTATACCTAATTAATTGTAAATGAAAAGATAAGAAAAAATTAAAAAAAAAAAAAAAAAAGGAAAATAAAGTGTCTACAAATGTAATTTTCTCAAAAAAACGAACTGTAACAGACATATCGATGGACATTTCAACCTATTTCTGCGTCACTGACTTTCTAAATAAATATCACAAATCCTTTTGTTCTTATTTTGAAATAAGCATTTGTTTCCGATCTTAAGGATACTATTCACTTGGTGTGCAGAAACTCCAATTGCAACTCTTACTTGTTAGAGTTGCCTACACATTGACTGATTGGTCAGTCGAGCAAGTCCGCGAACCCATTTGGCCATCACATCAGTATGGATTATTGTACAAACAAATATTATAACAATTTTTATACGTTATTAATCAAGGAGCAATTTCACTGAGGCAACATTTAGGCAATATGTAGCATGCGACATGGACGCATGCTACACACAGTCTTTCAATAGAAGGAACACAAAGCGACAAATAAATATGTCTCCTTGCGTCTATCCAACAGTGAACGGATCGGTGCGACTTGTAGTATGCAACACTCATGTATGGCAAAGCGCATACGACATGGGACAACAAGTCCGCATGTGACATTTAATTGAAGTTTGTGCCACAATATCGCACGCCTACAAGAGGCAACACTTGGCAACAAATATCGAGCGACATGTCGTTCAGTGTTGCCTCAGTGGAATTGCGCCTGCAGTCATCACAGTTATGTGTATACAGTCACAAGACATTTGCGAACATCAACGAGGATGCTCTCAAGCATGTTGGCGAACTTCTCCGCCAATGTTTGAAGAATCAAATATAGATTCATTCTTTGTAACCAATAATGAATTTAGTAACCTATACCACTTACACACGAAACATATTGTAAATAAGTTTAAATTACCAGCGGTTTCTTTTAACAATACTTTTTAATCGAGATTACTTTAAAATATTTATTTTTTAGTTTTTCCACTTCGGTCCACCAACTTTATAGCTAAGTTAAAACTTACTAGAGAGCAAATCATATTCACTCTTAGAGAATCTTCGACTGTAATTTGCCAAAGTTTGCCACTGATCTGTTTAACAACCTTTATTTTCTTTAGTATCATCACTGTGTTATCACTAGCGTCTTCCAGTAATAATATCATGCTGTCATTTCTCATAATAAAACACCCTGACTACGTCAATGGAAAACATCAAGAGATGAACAAGCATTTTTTATTACTTGAAATTAATTAAAAGTCTTATATAGTAAAAAATATTAATTTTTTATTCGGCTTATTAAGGCTATATTCACATAAGAACATACTTTTGAGCATAATTGTTTATACTTTAAATTCATTATACACAAGCAGATACCAAGTGTTTGCCTAATGTCTATAAAATTCCTTTAGGGACGTGCTTTCAAGCACAAATGCGTGTCTGAAAATAATCGGACATGCAAATATTATTTTTGTAGAAATGTCTCGTGCAAATTTCTTAAAGCAATGTGTGCAATTCGACACACAAAAAATCTTGCCGAAAGTAGGTATTTATTATGCATTTGTAATCAAAAAGCAAGCACGATTGCTCGTACTGTAAAGTGTATTGATTATTCTTCGAGAATTCAAGTTCCTTAGCTCTGCTCTCATAAACAATAGACAGTTTTGTGCACTTGTTAAATTAATAATTCAGTAAAAGCTCACATTAATCCAAAATCTATAAAAGTAGGCACACTGCCTTCTTTATTTTATACAAATATCATTTATGTGTTTACTAAAAACACGTACCTATACCCATAAAACTCCCCAAAAAAAGCTATTTTTATTAACTGTAAAATTAATATCGTTAAACACGTTTTATTTATTTTCATTATTAAATGACATACATTAATTTTAATGTGCAGAAGTTTGTTTTGTAAGTAAAAAAAAGTCAGTAAATATAAGAAAACATTACAAGAATAAATTTATTTTTTGTAAACATTGTTTTTATACTATTACCGAATTCGAAAATTAAATTTTAGTATGATTTTTTATTTTTCATTTAAATTAATAATTAAAAACATGAAAACGGTAGGAAATTAGACCGTATCATCTGGAAAAAGTATCTTGGGTGGCACAGCCGTAACGGGTTAAGATCCTAACGGGTTAGGATCATGTCTGCTATTAGGTACTATTAATATTTTATATAATAAACATTGATAAACCACAGAAATTTGTCTCCATCTGTAGTCAAGTGTTACCCAGAATGACTGAATTCCAAGTACAATACAATAAAATGTTACAAAACAGTATCTTTCCTGAAGTACCTAAATGTATCATCACAGAAATCAATAAAATGATATAAATATAATGAAATTTTAACGAATAATATTCTTTGTTGAAATGTTTAATAGAATTTTACGACGATTCGACAGACAGACGATAATTTAATTTATCGGAAAATATTGCAAATACTAACAGAAGCTTGTACTTGACTTAAAAATTTACCTTTAGGCAAAAAGATGTGATGAAGATCATTTCTGTCTTCATGCTAAAAAAAAGAATGGTCCGATTTGTATATTTGGCTTCTCTGATCACAAAATTTGTAAAACCATATATAATATCTTTCTTGTCTTGACTTTCTTGTCTTGACGTCTAATAGACGTTGTAAGATTCCAGGGCCTCCAGGCCTTATTTTCTGATGGACAAAATATGTAGGTACAATAGGATATAGCACGTAAAAAATCCAAGAATCTTAACTTTCTGCTGCTTTGTTAGTAAGCTCCTGAGTCTATGTGGGCGTATATAAAGCAGACCGGTCAATTTCGCAATTGACGGGAAAGGGAAAATAAAATTAATAAAATTGAGAAAAATTTCTTCCGCCTACCAAATAAGCTCCCTAATGATCGTACAAACATTACATACTGATGGCAGACATTACCCCCCTCTCCCTCCACTCAAACGCCCGAGAGAGAGTAACATGGATTTATTGATACTAGTCGGGAAGAGAATGGGGATATGCGTAACATTTGTGCGGTCGTTGGGGAACTTATTTGACAAAGAATAGAAGTTTGTTTTCAATTTATTACTCATTTCATTATTACTCATTTTATTTACCCATTTCCTTCTATCTCGAAATTGGCCGCTCTGCCATATATATTTATGCAATGAGACAAAATTCTCCAAATCGATTCAGGACTTTATTTACCACAAAGTTAGGGTTCGTAGATTTTTGTACGTGTGGTATCCTAGAATATATTAGTGTGTACAGTGAACCGATAGTTAATTCTCAGATATCGCGTGCTTTACTTACTTTACTTACAGTCAGTCTGAGGACTGATTCTTACGTTTTTTGTATGAAATGAAGGAAATACGTTCACTGTACACACTAATATTACTCTATTGTACATATTTTGTCCATAAAGAAATAAGTAAGGTCTGGGGGCCCAGGAATCTTGGACAGTAAATTCATTTGGGCGCGGAAAAACAGCAAAACAAACAATTATACAAACATGTAGATTTAGTTGTAGCATAAAGAATTAATTGCTTAACGTAATGGTTTATGTTTATCCGTAGGTTTTATGATTTATATCCTGAATGTCCTCTAACGCTGTTAATGCTTTAATTGTAAAATAAACAATAAATATTTCCACGTGTTATCTAAAATAAATATGTTTTATTTATGTAGGTATTAGGAAATATTCATACTATACATATTTCATTGTATACATATTTCGAATTACCATTTGTTATAATATTTCTATTTTTAGTTCAGTCGCTTATGGCAATAAAATTGCCGAGAAATCGATGGCCACGATGATCGGATATCTTACCTTCCAAGATCAATACTTTGTCTCGGAGGTCTTTGTCTCGTTTCATACATAGTCCGAGCAAAGTAATTATTTATTTTTAGTTGATTTTTGTTAAATTCTAAAACGAAAATTATGGGTTTTAAATCTAAAAAGTTTTTTGGAAATCGTACCCTAATAGTACCTGGAAAATTTTATATATTATCCTGATTTTTATACCTATACCAAAATTTTGTTCGTAACATCAATATTTTTAAGCGTTACAAACTTGGGACTAAACTTGTCAGTGAAATCTCAGCAACGTTTTTCAAACCCTTTTTGCGCTAATATAGGTTTTTATAAGTTTGAGAAACTTCATTTATTTTTAGTCTACTTTTAACTTATTTGTATAAAAATATTGCCTATATTTTTTTAACACAAATATGTTTGCAGACTTTTTTGTTTCGAATTTTCTAAAGCATAAATGTATTTTTTTTTATTTTTCAAAAATTTTTAAGAGATACTAGATCTCTACTATTTCAGCAAGAAAAACATTTAAAATGCCCATTGCACCAGACCTAAAACTCTAATTTGGGGAAAACTGGTTATAATCCAAATTTCAGAGCGCCTATTAAATAGATCATCTAGTTTCGTCTTGTCGTGCATTAAAATTTAATTTTTAATGAGTTTCAATGTTTAAATTTTGTTTTTATACCATGTATATATGAAATATACATAGTATATTAAGTTTAGTCCCAAATTTAAACCAAATCACCTAATTAGTCCATTCCGGTTGTCTGTCTGCTTGCCCGTCTATCGTCCGTCTATCGTCTGTCTATCGTCCGTCTATCGCCTGTCTGTCCGTCTGTCATCACGATTACTCAAAAATGAAAAGACATATCCAGCTGATTTAGCACGCTATTTTTATAGCGTAAAAAGTGAGGTCGAGTTCGTAAGTGAGCAACATAGGTCAATTGTTTAAATGTAAAAAAGTTTAAATGTAAAAAATCATCTTTATAAAAAAATATACAACTTTTATTTGAAACATTCTTTCTTTTCTCATTACCCGTAAGAGCGCAAATTATGCGCAAATTGTATAGTATGTATTATATGGGAATATCAGTTATATATGTGTAATGTGACAGAGTAATCAACACTGTCTATACATGGTATTTTAACAATTGTTTGTTTTCACTTGTTTTTTTCCTGAAAGATTTATTGCTTCACAAGTATGAAGTAAGCAAGCTCATGTGGTTTACTTCGTTTCATTGTTCTAGTGATATCACTTGTATCAAGTAGTCGGGTAGCTTCCTCATTGACGTGAGATCTTAGCCGCTGAAGATGACGCACGACTGGTCGCTTTAGAGCTTCATTAATAGCTTCGATATGAAGTTCGGAGGTAAAGGTTCAAAAAGAAATAAATTTGGCCTGACGTATTAAAACCAAATGAAGTAAATTATAAAGCTAAAAGTGGTTAAAGGTACAAAAACTTCCCTTATATGTAACTCAGTGTCTACAATTTCATAGAATAATAAAAAAAATTTCGTTTCCTTGATAATATAACAATAATGTTTCACAATTTAATTTAATAATAATTCTCGGAATGCTTTTATTATAATTAATTTCTTGTGTTCCATATATTTGATATATTAAATGTTGACAACAAACCCCTCCTTAATATAAGGTGACTCAACTTTTAATTCGTATTAAAAAGGGATATTAAATAGAACAAATACAATGCAACAAATATTTTCCAATAACTAGTATTTTATTTTTTTTTCGAAAGCAAAAGATTGCCTCAGACGGATTTACAGTATTTAGTTCATTCTGATATACAATTTTAAGTCTCAATTGTCCGTGGATGACTACGCTTGAGCAGAAAATCATCTTCAAAATTAGATTTTCAATCTTTTGATAGATGATATTTTTAAGTTTTCTAGACTTTCATTGAGAAGTTTTCTATATTCCCCAACATCTGGCATATAGGAATTAATTTTGTACACTGGGAATATAATACTAACTTTCTATCATTTGATAAACAACCTTAGAGCTCTGAGCGGATAAAACTTTTAGCTATAAAAACGGAGCGAAAGAGAAAACATTCTTTATAGTTAAAACCCACATTTATAAAAGTGAAAACTGATGGATAATTGGTAATATCGGATAGTTTTTTAGCTTGACAATACGCTTGAAAATGTTTTTAAAAAAATTGCCTCAAACAAAAAATATTGATTTCGTAGTTGCATAGTACCTACTGAAGAATTCAATCCGACTTTGACAGAAATGGAATGTAAAAAATTACTTTTTTGCGAATTTATTAATTCAAATTTAAAAAAAAAATATAAGATAAAGAAAAACTTTAAATACAGTAGCCTTTATAATAACATAAACAATTTTTACTAAGAAAAATTTTGGAAGAGATTCTGCCTAGATCCCGCGGAAAAAAACAATTTTATGGAAAATTTTCCATTCAGTTTTTGAGTAAATATGAGATTTCTTAAAAAATGTTTCAAACAAAAAATGTTATAAGGAACAGCTTTCATTGAACCTGAAAGGCCAGATCTAATATAATTATTACGTAAGATACGCTTATGAGACCAAATTTTTGTTTTATTAATAATTTTTCTAGATAAAATGGGTTTTTCGATAAAGTTTAAAAGAAGAGGAACTCACTAGGTATTTATTTTAAACATTTAATAATAAATAAAAAACATATGATTTGATTTGAATTAATTTTATTAAATTTTTTTCCAATATCTTCAAAAATGTTTTAAAATTTTTTCCAGTATATTCTCAGGACAATTTAATTGAGCTAAGCAACACATAATTGCAATAAAATTGAAATAAACAAAAATTAATGGTCCACTGTATATTTTAATATTAATTATTATACAATGATTCAATAAATTATTTAATTTTGCTTTAACTTGTGAGAAGCCTAATTTTAAAGTATTAAAACCACAATCTTTATCGATTAGTTTAACTATTTCTTGAAGTAAATTAAGTTTCACATAAACAATATTTTGATGAAATATCATCAATTTATCATCGAGTATTTGTTTTTCATTTTCTAATACTTGATTCATTTGTTGTATTATTTTTTTATATTCATTTATGAGTTCTAATGGATTTTCAACTAAATACTTTTTCTTAAATTCAGTTTTTAAAATTAATATATGAAATTTGAAATCTAAGTCGTTTGTATCCATTAAAAAACATCGAAATAATTCGTCTAATTCTTTAAATTTATCCCAAATAATATAAATATCAACCAATTCCTCGAATAATATGATTGATTTCAATTTATTTGATTGTAATTGATGATGTAATCTTGTATACTTTTGAATATTAATTTCAGTAACATTTGCATTTTTTTCTAATTTCGCAATTTCTTCAGATTTTTTAGGTTCTTTATTATTGCTACACGTCTTTATAATTTCTATCTCTGTTATTATTAATTCTCTTCGTTTTTTTAAATAAAAAATTGCTTTATGTAGAGAATCTTGATATCTATTACCATTTTTCAAATTTAAAATTGCTATTCTGTGATAGCTTGCGCCTATGTTATGGTAGATGCCACATTTCTGTGTAAATTTTAAAATATTTAAGTTTTCAAAATTAATTTGTTCAATATATTCTACTGATTTACAATAGTTTTCCAATGAATATTTATCAAATAATTTATTTTTTAAATGACTATATGAAATAAATTTCTCCCCTAAATACAAATATTCAGAGCTTAAATCAATTAAAAAATCTACAAACATTTTATAATCTGCAATGTCTTCGTTATTACAAAATGATTTTTTAATAATAAATGGTTTTAAAATATTTAATCCTTTTTTGTAATAATTTATACGTTTTTCATAGTCAATTTTTGGTATATTAAATCTAATATATCCTTTATAAATTGCTGCTAAATGATATGCAGATTGAGATTTAAATGAATGATTCTTCTGAACTTTATTAAAATAATTATGTGCTTTTATTAAAGTTTTTTTAAATTCCTTCTCAACAAATCCTTTGACATGAACCATGCATAAACTAAAAAGCAATATAAAATGACAATAAATTTGATTTGATATTTCACTAATATTATTATTAATTATTATTAAATCATTAATAAAATTATTAAATTTATCTTCAACTTGTTGTATTTGTAGATTCAAAGAATCTAAACCACAATAATTATTGCCAAGCATTACAATATATGTAAGTAAATCAATTTCTTTAACAATAAAATCTAGGTAGTAAAAAATATATCTATCACCAACTCTTTGTTTTATTTCTTTTTTATCATTTTTTAATAATTCATTCATTACTAATAAATTTTTTTTAGATTCATTTATGTATTTTAATGGATCTTCAATTGGCTTTCTTCTTAATATGGAATGTTTTATAAACAAACATTGAATCTTGATGTCCGAATACCAAGCATGATTATTTAAATTATGTAAAATAAACTCAATTAATTCTTCTGCTTCTTTGTATTTGTTTAATAGATCATAAGCATAGACTAAATTTAATTTATCATGTAAATGATTTGATAATTTTAAAAATCTTACACATTGTTTAATAACTTGTTGATCATAATTTTGATTATTTTTATGATAATATTTTATAATTTCACCACACATACAATTTAGATATGAATGAAAATCTGGGCTCAAATTATTTGGCTCTTTTATTAATTCAATTTTTTTATAAATTGGTTTGAATAATTCATAACTTTTATCAAATTTATTAATTAAGTTATAAACATATAATAAACTTTTTATGAATTTTAAATACAAACTTATATTACACTCAAAGTTTTCCTCTTTATAGAGTTCCATTTGTGATAAATAATATTCTTGTGTATTAAGTTCTTCTAAATGTTTGATACCTTCTTCATAAAATTTAATAGCTTCATCGTCCATATCCAAATCGAAGTAATATTCTCCTAAAGTATAGTGCCTTTGAACATTTATAGTCCCTTTAAAATTAAATGGATATTCATATAAATATATCGTAGATATTTTACAAAAATGTTCACATGCAGGTAAAATATATTCTTTAATTTTATATCGTAAGGATTCTCTGTTTAAAGAAAATATATTATGCGCTAATTCACTTGATCGAGCTTTTTTTGATAAAATACCAGCTTCATAACTAACATTAGTTGGGATTGGTGGAATAAAATTACTGTCAAGTCTTATTACTTTACCATAATAGACATCTTGCAAATCTCTGGTATATTGACCAATTAAAGATACAATATGATCCATAATATATTCTTCTTTTTTAGTTTTTATTTTCCGTTGTTCGATTTCTTCTAAATATTTTATTTCATATGAAATATTTTTTAAAATATCCTTTAGTTTATAACGTGAGTCGACCAATTCAATGCTTTTATTTTGTTCATCAGTTAAATTTTTCATTGCCTCACGTTCCTCCTTCAATTTATTAGCAAGATCAATTATTACTTTCTTGTTTTTTAATAAAGTTTCAGGGTACGATTTTACTATTTTAATTAACTTAACCAAATGTGTCTTCTTTTCTATATATTCAATTTCCCCTCTTTTGATACCTTCTTTAATATCTTCTTGATTGTAAATATTTGGTTCTGTACCTTTTAACTTATTTAAGTTCTTATGATAGTTTATTTTTTCCCATACTTTTTTGTAGCCTTCTTGATAATGATTTTCGGAATCCTCAGTTAATTTTTTTCTAATTTCTTGATAATCTAAATCTATTTTATTCAACTTTAATTCAGTAAAATTTGGTAATTTATTAAAAGCATCAGCAGCAAATATTACTAAATTTATTAATTTATTATATAATTTTATATGATTATTACAAAAATCCAAATCAGATGTACTAAATATATTTCCATCTTTTTTAACTTTTCTTTTAATAATGTCATTTAATTTTTTGGAATTAATTTTTAATGACTGCGCAGTTTTTAAGTCGTTCAAGTTAAATGAGAATGTATTATTTTCTTTATTAATATGAATAATTTTTAATAATTCTATTTTTATGTTTAAAATATGATTTTCCATTTCCTCTTTAAAATCCACAATGTCTTCAATTTTTTTATGATTATGAATAAATAAATCCCTCGTTCTAATTAAGTTTTTCAAAGCATTCCATAATTCAGATTTCTTTTGAATAATTCCATCTTCCAGAATTTCATGTAATAACTCCCCTACGATTATAAAAATTCTTTCTAAGTAATATAAATTATCTTTTTGGCTTAAATCAACATTTTCGAATGAATTTAACTCTTCTATAATCTTCTCAAGAGCAATTTGTTGGTATTGTTGAGATGATAATTCAATAAGATCCAACATATTATGCTCTATATGATTGTAATTTATTTCTAAGCGTTTCATTTGTTCTAGTAACTCGACATCAGATGGAAATTGATTTTCTTGACTTACAATATGAACAATAATATTTTGTAAATTCCATAGATTATTTATAATTTTTTGTTTTTCAATTTCGTTGAAAATTAAATCTTGTTTTTGATCTTCTAACGCTGATAAAGTTTGCTTCAATTGATGTAGCTTTTTAAAATGGATTCCACCATTATTAATTTTGATTTGAGATTCGTTAATTCGTTGAATGTATCCGTATTTATTTCGAATACATTCATTGTCTTTATTATTGAAAGATATTTCTCCAGCAAAATTTCCGATTCTAATTAATGTATTTATTATTGACTTCGAATCGAATGTGTCCTTTTCTAATTCATTAATAATTTTAAAAATTTCGAATAATTTTTGTATATCATTTTGTTTTCTTTTAATTTTGAGTTCATCCATTTTATTAAATCGAAGGTCAAAATCTCTAAGTCGTTTTTAAGAATTTTTCTTCAACTAATATACTAAAAATAAAGCGTAATACAAATGAGTGTACGATTTTAAAAATGCTGTAGAAAGAAAACTTATTTTTACAATATCATTAGTAACGTATGAGTTAGTGGCGCAAATGTTTCTATTTAATAATAAACCATAAATGGTCAATTCAATGGAACGGCGCCGGTTAATGTTAAAGTTGAATTACATAATTAATAAATAGGCAACTTGAACTACGTAAACGTTTTACATGTAAAATAGTCTTCATTTATTTGATAAAAACTTAACATTTGCGTCATACAAGTTGCCTAATTACTATTTTTTTAAGTAAATTTTAACTAAATTCTTTAAATTTTAAGTAAATTCATTGAATTAAAAATTTATTGTTTATTAACAAATAGAAACATTTGCTCCACTAACTCATGCGTTACTAATGATATTTGACACCTAAGAAACACACTCTATGAGGTTTCAGCATAATATGACCGATTTCTTCCATTTTCATTTATTACTCGATTTTTGTAAATCTTTTACTGTACTAAATTAAAACCCGACTGCGCTAAATAAAATCTTAGAAGAAAGAAACAAATATAGTAGTTTACATAAATATAACACTTGGGACCCATTATTGGGAAGATTTGAGCCAGTCTATTTATTAATGAGCTACAACTGTTAAAGTCGCTATGTAAACTACAGGATTTGTTTCTTTCTTTTCTGATTTTATTTAACGCTATCAGGTTTTCGATTTTTTTAATTATTTATATTATTTTAAGCAACCGTTTTCACAATATTTTTTTTAATATTTCAACGCACTTTGTCTAGAAAAAACGCTTTCCCCGTTAATTTTTTTTCGGTTTTCTACCATTTGATGAAGTCCTACTGTTATAACTTGAACTAACCTATATAAAACCATTTAAAGTCTTTAAAAAGGATTTAAATTATTATTAAATTGTTTTAAAATTTTTCTTGAACTCTCATTGCGTTTGGAAAATGTCTTATATCTGGTTTAGTTAATGCACCACACCCCTAAAGTGGCATTTCATTGATTGCAATAGACGAGTATTTTTAATTAAAATATTTTTTAACTGCAGCAGTTGTTAAAATTTTTATAAATAATGAATTATAAATTAAATTTGTCTAACTTACCGTATATTTTTCAAAAAAAAACATTTGATAATGAAATGTACTAATCTGACTTCACTTCAGTGACTCTATTCTCTAAATCATTAAGAATAATATAAATATTATATAATACTTGCAATTTCTTTTAGAGATAACATAATATTTGATAATTTTTTCGGGTGGTTTTCCTCAATTTCCGATCATTAACCGCAATCATCGTCATCAAGCGTGCCACATATCTTCAACACAAACGTTGGTGATAATAAACATGGCAAATTATCTTATCTTTTTTACTCCGTTCATTGGATGGTAAAGTTCCACAGTACTCTTGTTTGTGATCAAGCTGCTTAAGTTACATTTTACCGCTCAATATTAGTGATGTGCCGAATATCCATATCCGTATGTGCGGATATCCGTTATAAATAAAAAAAATTCGATCCATACGACGCATCAGAATATACAACTCTGTTTAAATAAAACGTCTGATCTTATTTAAAAACACATCAAACGAAATTTGTTGCTTCAAATCAAGGATTCGTATACGTATGCTTATCCACGGATCTTCATTTTTGCTGACTCGGCACATCACTAGTCAATAATAAGTTTTCCAATTACCCTTTTCCTGAAGTGCTCTAAGAATTGCCAATGTCTAAATTTTATTGTCTTTAATAATTATCTCTTTGTACCAACCAGAATTTTTTCTCTGAAATACTTACATAGTTGCAGAGTTTGATAGGGAATATTATGTTATGACATCAGATTGGACCTAATTCTTCGAGTTTCTGTAATAGCCAATTTAGACCCTAAACAGTTCGATTGAATCCTATTGCTTTATCTGCTTAATATAGCATGTCTTACCCGGAGACGACTCGCTTCCTGGTGACAAGTTGTTCTCAAGGACGCTACAGAAAACCCTTGGTCTAGATCTTAGGGATAAATTTGCTGTACCCCTCCTATGTACTATTATTATTATTATTATTATACTATCAACTTTTCAAATCTATTTGCTTTCTAATTTCTTTACATTTTACATAAAACTTGTCATAAATGTCGAAAAATGTGCCAACAAACATTAAATTTATACAGAATGTTACAGAACCAATGGCACATAATCTAGTGGGAAATTGGACACATCGAAACAATAATTTTGGTATGTGGACAACATTTTGAGAACGCTCTTTGAAGCTGCATGTATTTTAAAATTTTTCATGCCGTATCGAATTGCTGCTCCAAATCCCGTAGTTTTTCGAAAAATTATTACGAACAAATGTTGTTAGTATTGTTATGAGAAATATTTTTGCTCTATTTTGAACATTTCTTCAAACAATTTTGCTGTATCTCTGACAAAACGTTTGGTAGTTAGAAAAAATATCGTTTCTAAACCTTTTTAAAAGACCTTTTTAACATGCGGTTTTGTCCAAATTTTACAGTTATACTTCGGATTTGTGTAGTTCTAAATTTTTTGTACAATTCTTAAAATTATGAACACTGTAATTGTTATTTTACTTATTACAGACGTACCTAAATTAGTGATAATTTGTTCTGATACACTCTGTATAATACCTACCACCCTCGAATGTAACGATATTTATAATAGACATCATATTTTATTTGCCTACAACAAGAGTCCGTTATAATGCGGTTTGTATGACTACATGGAAAATTTATTGTTGTTGGTAAACAAAAACAAATACTAATACCGGCTTTTCGGCCGCCATTTGTTTTGGTGCTCGAAAATTTTGGAAAAGTATTTTCCAGGATTTTTTTTCGTCTTTCGATAATGTTTTTCAAGATCATTAGTTGAAGCTTCTTGCAGGTTTTCAACTGCCTATCTTTTATAGTTTTGGAGAAAATGGACACCAAAATTTTGTCCTAATTTGCATCCTCACGGGTGATGAAACAATGTTGTTTACGACAAAATATTTCAAACAAAAGAGTTTTAGACTTTTCTTCTATCTATAGGGGCTTACAAGATGGGTCCTACGGACCCAAGACCAAGGATTAATTGATCTGTGTTGCTTATTTACGAACTCAAACTTACTTTTTACGTTCTTTGCACAGTATAAAAATTTCAGCTTGACATTTCTTTTCGTGATTTGCTTAACACCTATACCAAAATTTTATTTGCATATCATCAATATTTTTAAGCGTTACAAATTACGAACTGAAATTAGTATACCTTGATATATATGCCATACATGTAGGGTATAATAATATGGTCACAAGTCTAACCACTGTAGTCCCAAATAAAAATCCTTTTTTTAAAGCTGACTTGAAAAAGCAGCAAAAATTTAAAATGAAACTTTTATCTTTTGATTTGTTTGTCCTTGAAACTAAGGCTGCTAAGGTAGTTCGTAATAGTCTAGTCCATAAAATCATGATCTTATATTCGTGCTATATTTATAGCAACAGTGACCAATATGTATATATATACCCAATATACACACACAACTGCAAATTTATAAGAATTTTTTTCCCTATTTTTTCAATAAATCGGGCAAAAAAAGCTTTCTTGGTACCAAATTTTTCGTTCTAAATTATAGAAGTTTGTTCGAGATGTATAGAAAAGTACCTATCGATTTTTTTTACTCGGTATACCTCCTGCATGTCAATTATGCACATTTTGATTGTAAATATCTCTTTCCACAGAATTTCTTTTTTTTTAATCAATACAAAATAATTAAGAAGCTACTTCGCGATTGAACTGCCATAAACGTACCTAGATCATTTTGAATACTTCGTACCTACCTCTAATATTTACAGTATTCGGACTTTTAAAGTAACACATATGTTGAATGCATCAATATATTGTATGAATTTTTATTAAAAATTTTCTTTTGCAATTTAAGTTATCAAGATATGAGTTTCAAAATTGACAGTTTTCATTCAGTGACATTGTGCAACTATTATAGATAAAATTCACATCAAACTAAAATCGATTATGTCTGTCCTGATAAACATGTCCAAAAAACTGTAAAATAACTATCATTTCAGAGCAGTAAACAATTTTGGATATTTTCATGATTTTCCAATCCATTGAATACAGTGTGATATTATATTATTTTTTTAAATTTTTAATAATTTTTAGGGAACAAATTTTTTTGTTGATTCATATTTATGAATAAACAAAAACAAATTATAATTATAATTTCCCTAAAAATTATTAAAAATTTAAAAAGATAATGAAATAAAAATATTATTTAATAATAAAATAAAATATTAGTTTAAAAAATAAACAGTTTAAATATTCGTTTAAACTTTTTAACAATAAAAAAATTGCTAAAATTTTATCGAGCATGTAGTTCCGCCTAGCGTATGTGATGTATGTGTGCATATTCCATTCAAAAAAATTATTATAAATAACTAGCGTGATATGCGCCCTATTCATTGGGCTTAAAATAAAATTCCCTGCTTAATAGCCTCCAGCTCTCTTGATCTCACTCATCGTGCAGATTCATTTTTCCATAACACTCGCAGGTATTTTTACACAGCTAAAATATATGCACAGTATATTAGAAAAGTATATCAGAAAAGATGGCCATGGATTGTTTTACATTTACTATTTTAAATATTCAAAGAAATCTTCAATTTATGGTTTCAGTAAGATGGCGCAGTAAAATGTCAAGCTAAATTTATTTTTTTTTTTCAATACATCTTTATAAATTGTAGCTCATGTGTTATTCTGATGTATGAGCTGTTTTGTTGTACAGTTTCTTTCAGATCCGTTAGGCAGTTTTTGCGTGAAAGCGTAACAAACAAGCAAACAAACCTCCTTACTTTCAAATTTATGATACATAGGGATAGGATAGGAATATATAGGAATAGGATAGTAATATAGGAAGGAATGCATAACAAGCACATCATGTTTCGCGTCACGTGATTTTTATGTCATATTGGACCATTTATATTTATTTATTTAAAAATCATATCAAAGAATATATTAAATTAATTTTATGTGCAAAATCATTTTCATGAAAATACCCAGTTCTTTAGTAACGCAAATATTCGCTATTGAGTGCTATTGAGATAATTTTGTGTATTTTATACATACTTAAATAAAAGGGTTTTTCGAAATGAGAACTAATTAGCCACAGCGACTATCATCCCTCTATATCATCAAATTCCGAAATTTTTCTTCCCAACCTTCCAACATTTCTCAAATTTTCATTCCATATCGATTATCGAATTCCGTTAAGGGAATTTCAACGGGATGAAAAAACGCTTTAATTAAATGTGAACTAAAAAGTTGAAAATCATGAGTTACTTTCTACATTTCCCAAAATGTTCTTAGTTTTTCAAACAATAAATTTTAAATTTAAATTATATGTAGTGATTAAGATATATAGTTTTGATAGATGGACGGATAGACGAATATAAAAATAAATAAACTAGCTATCAAAAGAATAAATAAAATTTCCGATGACGTTTAATCATTTTCATTTAAATATCTAATAAATAACAGTGAAATATTATATGTTAGTAGGGTAGAGTTGGATCAGTGATGATACTACTAAGGTGGTGCGAGTAAGCCTCCTGCAACACAATCGAAATGTTTAATTATATAGTATTTTCTGTTTATTTTTTAACAAGTACAATGTTCCTATGTTTTTACTCAGTTTGTAAAGCTGAATTACGAACAAACGATTGAATAATGGAGAACGAAGAACGGTCCACATGAACTCTAGCCCTACTTTTAAAACTTGTAAGGGCAGCCCTTGATTTGGACAATAATGAACGTTTAATTTTATTGAAGAGATGTGGAACTAAAGAAAATGTTTTTTTGATGATTTTCATTTCTAAATTGAGCTTACGCATTTTTCTTTATTTAATTTCACTTTTTTTTTGTTGCCTACTCGAAATGTATTAGATATAATATTTAGAGTTAACAACAGATTTTTTTTCGAATTCACTATAATACAAACTTCCCACATACATATATGTATACTAAAATATATTAATAGCAAATAATTCGTGAGCTGCCCAGCTCCATTACTAAGATCATATTTTCTCGTCATCAGATTCTTTTTATACCATGTATATGAAATATACCAAGGTATACTAAATTTAGTCTCAAGTTTGTAACGCTTAAAAATATTGATGCTATGAACAAAATTTTGGTATAGGTGTTCACAAAATCACCTATCATTTTCGGTTGTATGTCTGTTGTCTGTCGTCTGTCATCATGGTTACTCAAAAACGAAAAGAGATATCAAGCTGAAAGTTTAAAAGCGTGCTGAGGACGTAAAAAATGAGGTCAAGTTCGTAAATGAGCAGCATCTTGTAAACCGTTAGAGATAGAACAAAAGTTTAAATGTAAAAAATGTTCCTTATAAAAAAATAAACAATTTTTGTTTGAAACATTTTTTCAAAACAATTTTTGTTTTAAACAAATTGTATAGTATGTATTATATGGGAATATCAGTTATATATGTGTAACATGTATGTATGTGTAATGTGGCAGAGTAATCAATACTGTTTATACATGGTATTTCAACAAATAAATCAGTCAATTGTTTGTTTTCGCTTGTTATTATTAGATACTTTTAATTTAAGGTAGCCCGACTTTTAGAGCAAGTACGGTGAATGCTTTTTTTTGGCTGTAGATGATAGTTCAAAGTGCCTTGATCACAATAAACACAGTTTTGGAGCCTTTTGCAAAATTTTGAATTATTTCATTTTAAAATTATGTGATTTTTAACACAGTAACGTATGGAAGAACTCATCGGTGATTGAACTTCAAAAAAGTTTCCATCATGAAGAAAATTTATCACCGATTCTGTTTATGCAAAAAACCATACCTTATGGCGCTTTCCAAAAAGAAAACATAAAAAAACTGTGATTTTGAAGCTTTTAGTCTAGTTGACTAGTTGACTAGTCACGTGACGGTCGGATTACTTAAAATAGCGCGGACTACTGTCTTATCTGATTTTTTAAACTATGAAAAAACATAAAAGGGCCAAAAGAGGGGCTGTGGAGTTGACGCTATCAAAAGGCACTTATCTTACCCCTGCCATAGCACAATTGGCAAACTAATTTTAAACCCTGCAAATCAATTTTATGAGACCGGTGATTTTATGACATTGTTCTGCCAAATAAACAACCCATTCTATCGGAAAAGACCAATCCCACTTTTCCCCGTTGTACATCCGGAACAGTGCATTGGTTTACATTTTCGGAGAAAATGTTATAAAAAAAATTTATTACAATACATATTATATAACATGACACTAAATCTGGGGGTAATTTTTCACTCATGACAGCAATAAAACAGACACACAACAATACGGTATATACAGATATAGATTGTGAATTTCATTTTGCACGAGCAACAACCGCAAGACTAAAATACTCTTTATATTAATCAATCATATTTTTGATAATATTTATAATAAATATAAAATTACAATTTGCATAATTTATTTTATATATGGTATATATTAAATATTAATTCTGACATTTACGAATTAATAAAGGCTGTTTTATAAATAGATCGGGCGATTTTAACAGAAAAGACTGGTCAAGTGCGAGCCAGAATCGTACACGAAGGTAGAATACCATCGTACCATCGTACAAGATATAACAATATGTACTTTTTATTAAATACTTTTGTAAAAAAAAAAGGTTAAGAAGTAGTAATAGGGTTTCGTTGGTTACCCTTTGGGTACGAAGTCCTAGAAATGGATTGGCAAATTATACCTACAATATGTCCTTTTGAATACTGAAAGTAGAAACAGTTCTGAATACGAAATTGAATGTTTGTAACTGGTAAAAGAATAAACTCCTTTTGGTCGAAACATTGAGCTTATTCAGCCAAAATTGGGGGCTTAGAGGGCATTCGCTTAAATGCATATGTTTTATGCCTAACATAAAATTCAAGTGAATGGCAAATCTATTTTTTTTTAATTCGGTTCCGTTGAATTTATTAAATTAAATTTATGAACATATATTTCTATTTCTAACAAATGCAATTGATTACTTGATGAAAAACTAGCAGTTACCAACCCGCTTCGCTGGGTAATTTCAATTTTAAATACATTCAAGTATGTAAAAAATAACTCCATACTTAATAGTTTTATATAAACTTTCACCCCTATTTTATCTCCTTTAAAGAATGAATTTTTATCCAAAAAAAGTATTAGTAGTTACAGCAAACTTTTGTCTCAAACCATAAGCACACATCAATTTTTACATTTCTAACTTCAAAAATGACCCAATTTCTTGAAATTTTGCATGTTTGTAACTGGAAAATTTTACCCCCTTACTTTTGTTTTGAGCCATGGACTCATATATCATTTTTTACATTTGTAACTACAAAATTGACCAAGTTTCATACAAACATTCAACCCTCATTTTAATCCTTAAAGGGATGCATTTTCAAAAATCCCTTCTTATTGCATACTTACGTCAGTTAAAGAATGTTTGTGCAAAATTTCATTCTTCTAGACCGAGCGGTTTCAGCTGTGCGTTGATTTATCAGTCAATCGTCTAGTCAGTTAATCATTTTACATATATATTTATTACCAATATGAACTCTTTCATAATCCTATCCTGCGTTATGTAACACCTACAACTGCGTAAAATTTCACATTCTGTATTAAGATCTATCTCTGCATTAAGATTTATTTTCAGTATCGAAGGGCCACATTTTCAGTATTCAGTATTAATAGGACAGACTTATAATTTTCCCGTTGTACTTGTTCTATTAAAATATCCCATATCTAAAATGATGAAGAATATTAGTTATGCCATAAGCACTTATGAATATAATTTTCCATTTTCATTTTACGTGTTGCTTTTTATTTATGAATAATAATTTTATTTTAATGAATATGGAAAAAAAATGCCATACATTCAATCGTAATGGCGATGTATTAAAATAATGTAGTCCACATATATCATTAGTACACGGAAATAAATGAATTTGCAATTTTATTTAGGATATGTTTAATTATTCATGAATTTTTTAATTCTCAATGTAATCAAATATTTCAATTAAATATAAAATATTATAAATTTTATGATAATCAATATCAACATAAATAAATTATAGAGAGTGGTTCAATGGTATAACAGCAAGACTTCATCATCAATTGGTAGAAATAGTACTTTTCGAGTGTATTGAAATTTTGGAATTTTGGTTATAAATTTTAGAGATAAAAATAACTCTAGAAGATCAATTTTGTAAATCAGAGACATACAAAATTTATCGAATTTTTTCAATTTTCTAACCCTTTAAAAAAAATTGAAAAATTTACAAAATAAAATTCGCTTCAGTATTTGACAAAACATTTTTATACCATGTATATGAAATATACGAAGGTATATTAAGTTTAGTCCCAAGTTTGTAACGCCTAAAAATATTGATACCATGAACATAATTTTGGTATAGGTGTTCATAAAATCACCTAATTAGTCCATTTCCGGTTGTCTGTCGGTCGTCTGTCGTCTGTCGACTGTCTGTCATCGCGATTACTCAAAAATGAGAAGATATATCAAGTTGAAATTTTAAAGCGTGCTGAGGACGTAAAAAGTGAGGTCGAGTTCGTAAATGAGCAACATAGGTCAATTGGGTCTTGGGTCCGTAGGACCCATCTTGTAAACCGTTAGAGATAGAACAAAAGTTTAAATGTAAAAAATGTTCCTTATAAAAAATAAATAACTTTTGCTTGAAATATTTTTTCGTAAACGTCACTGTTTACTCGTGAGAGCGCAAATTATGCGCAAATTGTATAGTATGCGTGTTATGGTTATATAAATTATATATGTGTGACATGTATGTATGTGTAATGTGACAGAGTAATCAACACTGTTTATACATGGTATTTTTACAATTAACTCAGTCAATTGTTTGTTTTCACTTGTACATATTAATTTCGATTTCAAAAATACAAACTTTTGGTATATTTAACAATTGGGTGAACAGTTTTTGAGGTATTGTAAAATCCCAAACGAAAAATTTTTTACTCTATTTAATCGAAAAAAAACGAAAGGTTGGCGGATTTTGCTCAAATAACTTTCTGAGGTATCGACTGTAAACTAGCACTGATATATCACCCCTTAAAATACACCTTTAATCAATACCTCAGAAGTCAGAAACCACTCGTTGAATCATCAAAAGGACACGATTTTTGCTTTATTTAGGATCAATGTATTTAAAAAAAAATGCATTTTATCCAAATCGCAAACGAAAAAGATTTTCCCAAATATTACAGTTTTCTAAAGTGTTATCCTTCGAAAAATTTGAGAAAATCATTAACCGTTTTTCTCCGGCTAGTAATTTTTACCCAAAAATTGGATACATTTAACGATTGGATAAGTAATTTTGACATATCGTCCAAAATCTTTTATGAAGTCTTTTATTTTCGATTCAAAAGTAATCTAGAAACGTTTTTATCTTATCTTTAAATGAGGAGGATTTATGCTTTTTGGAATTAGATCCAAATTTCTCTAAATAATTAAAGGCACAAAAATCAAGTAAATTGTTGAGTTGATCTTGTAAAAATCATGAATCGATGTACCTACATAAGACATTTTTACTGCTCTTAATCCAACCTTTATTTATTATTGTTAACAATAAATTTGATCAGCCATAAAGTACATAAAATAACCAATAACAAATAATATAATTTTGTTCAAAGCACATTAAATTACATCCTGTAAATATGTTGCTCGTTTTGTTCAACGATTTAAGCTCGAACATTAGACAATCCAATTGGTTGGTTATAACATTGGATGAGAAGAAAACTTTTACTATCACTGAATGAACGATTACTTTGAAACTCTCATGTGAATTTTCGTTACACTGTATCTTATTGTATATCGAATAGTCGAATAAATAAGCTGAAAAATACTGTAAAATGTTGAAAACCTGTCGGACAACACCGATTTCAAAAATTCTTTCTTCTACGTGTTTCCTAGACGTTTAGGAATATTTATCACCACTAATATCTTCCTTAATTTAAAAATTGGGGAAGTTTAACGACACTAGAAAGAAATCGTCTTTAAAATGAATATTTTGCCTGCAGAAGTGGCTCCAGGGGAAAAAAACTCATTTTGTATTCGAAAATTGAACTATAAATATTTGCTGCTTTTTTTTTGTCTCTGGTAACGAATCCGGGGTCAAAATTCCATGATACTTTACTCCACTAGGGGATTCATGCCAAAAAACTTAGTTTTTTGGGCGATAATTGAGATATAAATATTTTACTACGAAAATGTCTCTCTGGGGTTTTTTTGGTCGCCGATCACAAATCTGGAGTCTAAATTCCACAATACCATAATCCAGTACGGGATTCATGCCATTTTTGTTCAAAAAACTTACTTTTTTGGGAAAATATTGATATACGTGCATTTTGTTGTATTCTAGGCTATGACGCGTAAAGCAATCCATGAACGCTAAGTTTCTGCCGTCGGGTAAATAAACTGCTAAGTCGAATTGGAGCATTTTGTCTCATAAGATATATGGCAACGCCCATTTTTGAAATAGAGGGAGGCGTGTAGAAATCTAGGGAAAAAGTGGATCCTAACCGTCTGGAAGCAACGGTAAGTCAAAGCATTCGTTTTTTATAAACTGGGAAAAATTGTGGCAGGCAAAACTTTATTGTGGCTAAAAAAAAGTAGACCCTAACATATACTTTTATGGAAAAATAGTGGCAAACACCGCAGACTATCAGTATGACGGTAATTTGAAATCAAACGTGGGAGAATTCCTGAAAACTGCTGTAAAACAAAGTAAGAAAAATGTAAAAACTGAAAAAAATTTCTGCCGCTTGCCAAATAACATCCATAACGACCGTACAAATGTTGCACATTATTGGCAGACATTTCCAGTTCATGGATTTGTTTACGTGCCATATCCTAGAATACTGGAAAAATTTTATAAATGTTCCTAAAGCTCCAAGGAACACGTAAAAAAATAATTTTTGAAATCAGTACTGTCCGATAGGTTTTCAACATTTTCGAGCTTATTAATTCGACTAGAACTAAACATAGTGAGAGAGCATTGTTTGTTCAATTTGTCTCATGAGACACATATAAACTTGTATACTTGGTAAATGGTACCTACGATATAATATCTATAAACTATAAAATTATATGATTGATATCATCACATGACCATCAAACGGTGGCCAAAAAAAAGGAAATTGTTTAAAAAACCATAATTGAATGTTTTTTCGGTTGTTGCACTAAAAGTTTAAATAGCTTTTAAAACAAATTTCATTGAAAATTGTAATTTTTCCATTAAAAATACAAGATTACTAAGCGGAAAAAGCAAAATTAATTAATTTAAAATATTTTAATGAAAAATGAATTTTCATAAATTTCGACTCGGAGTAACAAACATTTTAAATAGTTGGCCCAACAAACTACATAGAAAATAATTAATTTCTATTGTTTTAAAGCAAATCGAACAAGTGTAAGGCGGACATTGTACCATCAGGGTTCCGTACCATCCTACAAGATATGTACAATTTTTATATTTTTATAAAAGAAACGAGGGAGGCGCTATAACATCGAAATTTTTTTTATACTTACAAGACTGCCATTTTGGAATATGGTAGATTTTGTTATCGCCCGCGCCATCTTAGTTTTTGTATTTGCCTTACTATTTCGGTTTATGAAATACAGCCAGATGACAAACAGACAGGCGGACAATGGAGTTATTATTAGAGTTCCGTAAAGCAAGCTAAACTTTACACAGATTGGTCCAATTTATAATTTACTTCAATCAAATGGTATATGTTAAAATAATGAAATTTCTTAACCTACCTGTGTCCTGTACTAGACACAGGTTTTTGAAATTT